>NW_027590845.1:7500-159620 GCF_964213995.1 Mustelus asterias
GAAGCCCCACCAACGCCTCTACTTTCTCAGAAGACTAAGGAAATTTGGCATGTCCGCTACGACTCTCACCAACTTTTACAGATGCACCAGAGAAAGCATTCTTTCTAGATGTATCACAGCTTGGTATGGGCTCCTGCTCTGCCCAAGATCACAAGGAACTACAAAGGGTCGTGAATGTAGCCCAGTCCCATCACGCAAACCAGCCTCCCATCCATTGACTCTGTCTACACTTCCCGCTGCCTCGGGGAAAAGCAGCCAGCATAATCAAGGACCCCACTCACCCCGGACATTCTCTCTTCCACCTTCTTCCGTCGGGAAAAAGATACAAAAGTCTGAGGTCACGCACCGACCGACTCAAGAACAGCTTCTTCCCTGCTGCTGTCAGACTTTTGAATGGACCTACCTCACACTAAGCTGATCTTTCTCTACACCCTAGCTATGACTGTAACACTATATTCTGCACTCCCTCCTTTCCTTCTCTATGAACGGTATGCTTTGGCTGTATAGCGCGCAAGAAACAATACTTTTCACTGTATCCCAATACATGTGACAATAATAAATCAAATCTATGTACTCTATGAACGGTATGCTTTGTCTGTATAGCGCGCAAGAAACAATACTTTTCACTGTATCCCAATACATGTGATAAAAATAAATAAAATTAAATTAAAATACACACATGAACACTCACAGGGTGGGGTGGCACAGTGGTTAGCGCTGCTGCCTCACAGTGCCAGGGACCCGGGTTCGATTCTTGGCTTGGGTCACTGTCTGTGTGGAGTTTGCACATTCTCCCCGTGTCTGCATGGGTTTCCTCCGGGTGCTCTGGTTTCCTCCCACAGTCCAAAGATGTGCGGG
The DNA here is from genome assembly GCF_964213995.1 of Mustelus asterias. Lineage (NCBI taxonomy): Eukaryota > Metazoa > Chordata > Chondrichthyes > Carcharhiniformes > Triakidae > Mustelus > Mustelus asterias. The sequence continues at coordinate 8,359 of NW_027590845.1, forward strand.
TTGGGTGGATTGGCCGTGCTAAATTGCCCCTTAGTGCCAGGGGGATTAGCAGGGTAAATGTGTGGGGTTATGGGGATAGGGTCTGGGAGGGATTGTGGTCGGTGCAGACTCGATGGGCCGAAAGGCCTCCTTCTGCACTGCAGGGATTCTATGACTCTATGAGTGAGGGAGTGAGGGTGAGTGTGAGGGAGTGAGGGTGAGTGTGAGGGAGTGAGGGTGAGTATGAGGGAGTGAGGGTGAGTGTGAGGGAGTGAGGGTGAGTGTGAGGGAGTGAGTGTCAGTGCAAGGGAGTGAAGGTCAGTGCGAGGGAGTGATGGTCAGTAAGAGGGTAAGTGCGACCCCTCTGTGCCCTCCGACCTCCGCCCCTATGGAAAGCAGTGCCCAAAATCCAGCTCTCAATCCCAAAATAAATCCCGGAATTTCCTCCCCCGGAGCGCTCGTTGATGAATCCGGGAGGGTTGGGGGCACCCCAGATCTTTCCCTGTCTGCTTCCCAGTCTCCCAGGGCTGGACACGGAGACGGTCACTATGTCCGCTCAGGGCAAGGCGTCAATTGCCATGGGTAGGCCCGGTAGGCCGAAATTGAAGCCTGGGGCTCGCCTGGGGCAGCAGGGGGACTTGGAGAGGTTGAACGGTGGGTAGGGGGGGGAGCAGAGATGGAGGCTCAGTCCTGCTCAGGGAAGGGGAAGGAAATAGATGGCGTGTGCTGTCAGATCCGTTAACCCTTTTTCTAGCCCGGAACTCCGAATGTCGCTGGGCACAAGGTTGAGAGTGGAGTGTACTCACCGATTAGTAGCCCCCTGGTGTGTGTGCGTGTGTGGGGTCCCAAACGGTCGCCTCCACAGAGACGTCTACGAGAGATGGGGGATAAATATTTTCAGTTTAACCTAACAGTGCACAGAGATGGAATGCTTAATGATTACAAGATTTCAGTCAGTGTACTTTGGACAGTAAACGCCCAGAATTTGACAGAACACTGGGCCACAGGGCTGGCTGGAGTGACTCATTGGAGATTGGAACCGTACAGGCGGGACACAGGTGGTGAAAGCCACAGGTGTGGGCACAGGAGGTGACAGGCGGAACAGCACAAGATACAGGCGCGAGTTAGACAAACGCAACACCACACTGCAAAATAATTCTACAAAACAGTCTGGGGTGTGGGAGAGATCAGAGTGTTACAGTGAGGGGTGTGGGGTATATCAGAGTGTTACAGTGAGGGGTGTGGTGTATATCAGAGTGTTACAGTGAGGGGTGTGGGGTATATCAGAGTGTTACAGTGAGGGGTGTGCGGTGTATCAGAGTGTTACAGTGAGGGGTGTGCGGTGTATCAGAGTGTTACAGTCTGGGGTGTGGGAGAGATCAGAGTGTTACAGTGAGGGGTGTGGTGTATATCAGAGTGTTACAGTGAGGGGTGTGGGGTATATCAGAGTGTTACAGTGAGGGGTGTGCGGTGTATCAGAGTGTTACAGTGAGGGGTGTGGGGTATATTAGAGTGTTACAGTGAGGGGTGTGGGGTATATCAGAGTGTTACAGTGAGGGGTGTGGGGTATACCAGAGTGTTACAGTGAGGGGTGTGGGATATATCAGAGTGTTACAGTGAGGGGTGTGGGATATATCAGAGAGTTACAGTGAGGGGTGTGGGATATATCAGAGTGTTACAGTGAGTGGTGTGGGATATATCAGAGTGTTACAGTGAGGGGTGTGGGGTATATCAGATTGTTACAGTGAGTGGTGTGGGATATATAAGATTGTTACAGTGAGGGGTGTGGGATATATCAGAGTGTTACAATGAGGGTGTGGGATATATCAGAGTGTTACAGTGAGGGGTGTGGGGTATATCAGATTGTTACAGTGAGGGTGTGGGATATATCAGAGAGTTACAGTGAGGGGTGTGGGATATATCAGAGAGTTACAGTGAGGGGTGTGGGATATATCAGAGTGTTACAGTGAGGGGTGTGGGATATATCAGAGTGTTACAGTGAGGGGTGTGGGATATATCAGAGTGTTACAGTGAGGGGTGTGGGATATATCAGAGTGTTACAGTGAGGGGTGTGGGTTATATCAAATTGTTACAGTGAGGGTGTGGGATATATCAGAGTGTTACAGTGAGGGGTGTGGGGTATATCAGAGTGTTACAGTGAGGGGTGTGGGATATATCAGAGTGTTACAGTGAGGGGTGTGGGATATATCAGAGTGTTACAGTGAGGGGTGTGGGGTATATCAGATTGTTACAGTGAGGGTGTGGGATATATCAGAGTGTTACAGTGAGGGGTGTGGGGTATATCAGAGTGTTACAGTGAGGGGTGTGGGATATATCAGAGTGTTACAGTGAGGGGTGTGGGGTATATCAGAGAGTTACAGTGAGGGGTGTGGGATATATCAGAGTGTTACAGTGAGGGGTGTGGGATATATCAGAGTGTTACAGTGAGGGGTGTGGGATATATCAGAGTGTTACAGTGAGGGGTGTGGGGTATATCAGATTGTTACAGTGAGGGTGTGGGATATATCAGAGTGTTACAGTGAGGGGTGTGGGGTATATCAGAGTGTTACAGTGAGGGGTGTGGGATATATCAGATTGTTACAGTGAGGGTGTGGGATATATCAGAGTGTTACAGTGAGGGGTGTGGGATATATCAGAGAGTTACAGTGAGGGGTGTGGGATATATCAGAGAGTTACAGTGAGGGGTGTGGGGAATATCAGATTGTTACAGTGAGGGGTGTGGGGTATATCAGATTGTTACAGTGAGGGGTTGCGGGGTATATCAGAGTGTTACAGTGAGGTCTGTGGGGTATATCAGAGTGTTACAGTGAGGGTGTGGGATATATCAGAGTGTTACAGTGAGGGGTGTGGGATATATCAGAGTGTTACAGTGAGGGGTGTGGGATATATCAGATTGTTACAGTGATGGTGTGGGATATATCAGAGTGTTACAGTGAGGGGTGTGGGATATATCAGAGAGTTACAGTGAGGGGTGTGGGGAATATCAGATTGTTACAGTGAGGGGTGTGGGGTATATCAGATTGTTACAGTGAGGGGTTGCGGGGTATATCAGAGTGTTACAGTGAGGTCTGTGGGGTATATCAGAGTGTTACAGTGAGGGGTGTGGGCTATATCAGATTGTTACAGTGAGGGGTTGCGGGGTATATCAGAGTGTTACAGTGAGGGGTGTGGGGAATCTCAGAATGTTACAGTGAGGGGTGTGGGGTATATCAGAGTGTTACAGTGAGGGGTGTGGTGTATATCAGAGCGTTACAGTGAGGGGTGTGGGGTATGTCAGATTGTTACAGTGAGGGTGTGGGATATATCAGATTGTTACAGTGAGGGTGTGGGATATATCAGAGTGTTACAGTAAGGGGTGTGGGGTATATCTGAGTGTTACAGTGAGGGGTGTGGGATATATCAGAGAGTTACAGTGAGGGGTGTGGGATATATCAGAGAGTTACAGTGAGGGGTGTGGGATATATCAGAGTGTTACAGTGAGGGGTGTGGGATATATCAGAGTGTTACAGTGAGGGGTGTGGGATATATCAGAGTGTTACAGTGAGGGGTGTGGGATATATCAGAGTGTTACAGTGAGGGGTGTGGGTTATATCAAATTGTTACAGTGAGGGTGTGGGATATATCAGAGTGTTACAGTGAGGGGTGTGGGGTATATCAGAGTGTTACAGTGAGGGGTGTGGGATATATCAGAGTGTTACAGTGAGGGGTGTGGGATATATCAGAGTGTTACAGTGAGGGGTGTGGGGTATATCAGATTGTTACAGTGAGGGTGTGGGATATATCAGAGTGTTACAGTGAGGGGTGTGGGGTATATCAGAGTGTTACAGTGAGGGGTGTGGGATATATCAGAGTGTTACAGTGAGGGGTGTGGGGTATATCAGAGAGTTACAGTGAGGGGTGTGGGATATATCAGAGTGTTACAGTGAGGGGTGTGGGATATATCAGAGTGTTACAGTGAGGGGTGTGGGATATATCAGAGTGTTACAGTGAGGGGTGTGGGGTATATCAGATTGTTACAGTGAGGGTGTGGGATATATCAGAGTGTTACAGTGAGGGGTGTGGGGTATATCAGAGTGTTACAGTGAGGGGTGTGGGATATATCAGATTGTTACAGTGAGGGTGTGGGATATATCAGAGTGTTACAGTGAGGGGTGTGGGATATATCAGAGAGTTACAGTGAGGGGTGTGGGATATATCAGAGAGTTACAGTGAGGGGTGTGGGGAATATCAGATTGTTACAGTGAGGGGTGTGGGGTATATCAGATTGTTACAGTGAGGGGTTGCGGGGTATATCAGAGTGTTACAGTGAGGTCTGTGGGGTATATCAGAGTGTTACAGTGAGGGTGTGGGATATATCAGAGTGTTACAGTGAGGGGTGTGGGATATATCAGAGTGTTACAGTGAGGGGTGTGGGATATATCAGATTGTTACAGTGAGGGTGTGGGATATATCAGAGTGTTACAGTGAGGGGTGTGGGATATATCAGATTGTGACAGTGAGGGTGTGGGATATATCAGAGTGTTACAGTGAGGGGTGTGGGATATATCAGAGTGTTACAGTGAGGGGTGTGGGGTATATCAGAGTGTTACAGTGAGGGGTGTGGGATATATCAGAGAGTTACAGTGAGGGGTGTGGGATATATCAGAGAGTTACAGTGAGGGGTGTGGGGAATATCAGATTGTTACAGTGAGGGGTGTGGGGTATATCAGATTGTTACAGTGAGGGGTTGCGGGGTATATCAGAGTGTTACAGTGAGGGGTGTGGGGAATCTCAGAATGTTACAGTGAGGGGTGTGGGGTATATCAGAGTGTTACAGTGAGGGGTGTGGTGTATATCAGAGCGTTACAGTGAGGGGTGTGGGGTATATCAGATTGTTTCAGTGAGGGTGTGGGATATATCAGATTGTTACAGTGAGGGTGTGGGATATATCAGAGTGTTACAGTGAGGGGTGTGGGGTATATCAGAGTGTTACAGTGAGGGGTGTGGGATATATCAGATTGTTACAGTGAGGGTGTGGGATATATCATAGTGTTACAGTGAGGGGTGTGGGATATATCAGAGTGTTACAGTGAGGGGTGTGAGGTTTATCAGAGAGTTACAGTGAGGGGTGAGAGATATATCAGAGAGTTACAGTGAGGGGTGTGGGGAATATCAGATTGTTACAGTGAGGGGTGTGGGGTATATCAGATTGTTACAGTGAGGGGTTGCGGGGTATATCAGAGTGTTACAGTGAGGGGTGTGGGGTACGTCAGATTGTTACAGTGAGGGTGTGGGATATATCAGAGTGTTACAGTGAGGGGTGTGGGGTATATTAGAATGTTACAGTGAGGGGTGTGGGATATATCAGATTGTTACAGTGAGGGTGTGGGATATATCAGAGTGTTACAGTGAGGGGTGTGGGATATATCAGAGAGTAACAGTGAGGGGTGTGGGATATATCAGAGAGTTACAGTGAGGGGTGTGGGGAATATCAGATTGTTACAGTGAGGGGTGTGGGGTATATCAGATTGTTACAGTGAGGGGTTGCGGGGTATATCAGAGTGTTACAGTGAGGGGTGTGGGGTATATCAGAGTGTTACAGTGAAGGGTGTGGTGTATATCAGAGCGTTACAGTGAGGGGGTGTGGGGTATATCAGAGCGTTACAGTGAGGGGGTGCGGGGTATATCAGAGTGTTACAGTGAGGGGTGTGGGGTATATCAGAGTGGTACAGTGAGGGGTGTCGGGAATCTCAGAGTGTTACAGTGAGGGGTGTGGGGTTTATCAGGGTGTTACAGTGAGGGTGTGTGGGGTATATCAGAGTGTTACAGTGAGGGGTGGGGGAATCTCAGAGTGTTACAGTGAGGGGTGGGGGAATCTCAGAGTGTTACAGTGAGGGGCTGCGGGGTATATCAGGGTGTTACAGTGAGGGGGTGCGGGGTATATCAGAGTGTTACAGTGAGGGGTGTGGGGTATATCAGAGTGTTACAGTGAGGGGTGGGGGAATCTCAGAGTGTTACAGTGAGGGGTGTGGGGAATATCAGGGTGTTACAGTGAGGGGTGTGGGATATATCAGGGTGTTACAGTGAGGGGTGTGGGATATATCAGGGTGTTACAGTGAGGGGTGTGGGGTATATCAGGGTGTTACAGTGAGGGGTGTGGGGTATATCAGAGTGTTACAGTGAGGGGTGTGGGGTATATCAGAGTGTTACAGTGAGCGGTGTGGGGTATATCAGAGTGTTACAGTGAGGGGTGTGGGATATATCAGAGTGTTACAGTGAGGGGTGTGGGGAATCTCAGAGTGTTACAGTGAGGGGTGTAGGGTATATCAGAGTGTTACAGTGAGGGGTGTGGGGTATATCAGAGTGTTACAGTGAGGGGTGTGGGATATATCAGAGTGTTACAGTGAGGGGTGTGGGGAATCTCAGAGTGTTACAGTGAGGGGTGTGGGGTATATCAGAGTGTTACAGTGAGGGGTGTGGGATATATCAGAGTGTTTCAGTGAGGGGTGTGGGGAATCTCAGAGTGTTACAGTGAGGGGTGTGGGGTATATCAGAGTGTTACAGTGAGGGGTGTGGGGTATATCAGAGTGTTACAGTGAGGGGTGTGGGGTATATCAGAGTGTTGCAGTGAGGAGTGTGGCGTATATCAGAGTGTTACAGTGAGGGGTGTGGGGCATATCAGAGTGTTACAGTGAGGGGTGTGGGATATATCAGATTGTTACAGTGAGGGGTGTGGGATATATCAGAGTGTAACAGTGAGGGGTGTGGGGTATATCAGAGTGTTACAGTGAGGGGTGTGGGATATATCAGAGTGTTTCAGTGAGGGGTGTGGGGAATCTCAGAGTGTTACAGTGAGGGGTGTGGGGTATATCAGAGTGTTACAGTGAGGGGTGTGGGGTATATCAGAGTGTTACAGTGAGGGGTGTGGGGTATATCAGAGTGTTACAGTGAGGAGTGTGGCGTATATCAGAGTGTTACAGTGAGGGGTGTGGGGCATATCAGAGTGTTACAGTGAGGGGTGTGGGATATATCAGATTGTTACAGTGAGGGGTGTGGGTTATATCAGAGTGTAACAGTGAGGGGTGTGGGATATATCAGAGTGTTACAGTGAGGGGTGTGGGATATATCAGAGTGTTACAGTGAGTGGTGTGGGGAATATTAGAGTGTTACAGTGAGGGGTTTGGGATCTATCAGAGTGTAACAGTGAGGGGTTGTGGGATATATCAGAATGTTACAGTGAGGGGTGTGGGGTATTTCAGAGTGTTACAGTGAGGGGTGTGGGGTATATCAGAGTGTTACAGTGAGGGGTGTGGGGTATATCAGAGTGTTACAGTGAGGGGTGTGGGATATATCAGAGTGTTCCAGTGAGGGGTTGTGGGATATATCAGAATGTTACAGTGACGGGTGTCAGATATATAAGAGTGTTACAGTGAGGGGTGTGGGGTACATCAGAGTGTGACAGTGAGGGGTGTGAGGTATATCAGTGTGTTAAAGTGAGGGGTGTGCGGTTTATCAGAGTGTTACAGTGAGGGGTGTGGGATATAGCGGAGTGTTGCAGTAGGGGTGTGGGATATATCAGTGTGTTACAGTGAGGGGTTTGGGATATATCAGAGTGTTACAGTGAGGGGTGTGGGATATATCAGAGTGTTACAGTGAGGGGTGTGGGATGTATCAGAGTGTCACAGTGAGGGGTGTGGGGTATATCAGAGTGTTACAATGAGGGGTGTGGGGTATATCAGAGTGTTACAATGAGGGGTGTGGGGTATATCAGAGTGTTACAGTGAGGGGTGTGGGGTATATCAGTGTGTTACAGTGAGGGGTGTGGGATATATCAGAGTGTTACAGTGAGGGGTGTGGGGTATATCAGAGTGTTACAGAAAGGTGTGTGGGGTATATCAGAGTGTTACAGAGAGGGGTGTGGGGTATATCAGAGTGGTACAGAGAGGGGTGTGGGATATATCAGAGTGTTACAGTGAGGGGTGTGGGGTATATCAGAGTGTTACAGTGAGGGGTGTGGGGTATATCAGAGTATTACAATGAGGGATGTGGGGGATATCAGAGTGTTACAGTGAGGCGTGTGGGATGTATCAGAGTGTAGAGTGAGGGGTGTGGGATATATCAGAGTGTTGCAGTGAGGGGTGTGGGGTATATCAGAGTGTTACAGTGAGGGGTGTGGGGTATATCAGAGTATTACAGTGAGAGGTGTGGGATATATCAGACTGGTACAGTGAGGGGTGTGGGATATATCAGAGTGTTATAGACAGGGGTGTGGGGTATATCAGAGTGTTACAGTGAGGGGTGTGGGATATATCAGAGTGTTACAGTGAGGGGTGTGGGGTATATCAGAGTGTTACAGTGAGGGGTGTGGGATATATCAGACTGGTACAGTGAGGGGTGTGGGGTATATCAGAGTGTTACAGTGAGAGGTTTGGGATATATCAGACTGGTACAGTGAGGGGTGTGGGGTATATCAGAGTGTTACAGGGAGGGGTGTGGGATATATCAGAGTGTTACAGTGAGGAGTGTGGGATATATCAGAGTGTTACAGTGAGGGGTGTGGGATATATCAGAGTGTTACAGTGAGGGGTGTGGGGTATGTCAGAGTGTTATAGACAGGGGTGTGGGGTATATCAGAGTGTTACAGTGAGGGGTGTGGGATATATCAGAGTGTTACAGTGAGGGGTGTGGGGTATATCAGAGTGTTACAGTGAGGGGTGTGGGATATATCAGACTGGTACAGTGAGGGGTGTGGGGTATATCAGAGTGTTACAGTGAGAGGTTTGGGATATATCAGACTGGTACAGTGAGGGGTGTGGGGTATATCAGAGTGTAACAGGGAGCGGTGTGGGATATATCAGAGTGTTACAGTGAGGAGTGTGGGATATATCAGAGTGTTACAGTGAGGGGTGTGGGATATATCAGAGTGTTACAGTGAGGAGTGTGGGATATATCAGAGTGTTACAGTGAGGGGTGTGAGGTTTATCAGGGTTGCAGAGTGAGGGGTGTGCGGTATATCAGACTGTTACAGTGAACGGTGCGTAAAACATCAGAGTGTTACAGTGAGGGGTGTGGCATATATCAGAGTGTTACAGTGAGGGGTGTTGGGTATATCACAGTGTTACAGTGAGGGGTGTGGGGTATATCAGAGTGTTACAGTGAACGGTGCGTAAAACATCAGAGTGTTACAGTGAGGGGTGTGGCATATATCAGAGTGTTACAGTGAGGGGTGTTGGGTATATCACAGTGTTACAGTGAGGGGTGTGGGATATATCAGAGTGTTACAGTGAGGGGTGTGGGGTATATCAGAGTGTTACAGTGAGGGGTGTGGGGTATATCAGAGTGTTACAGTGAGGGGTGTGGGGTATATCAGAGTGTTACAGTGAGGGGTGTGGGGTATATCAGAGTGTTACAGTGAGGGGTGTGGGTATATCAGAGTGTTACAGTGAGGGGTGTGGGATATATCAGAGTGTTACAGTGAGGGGTGTGGGATATATCAGCGTGTTACAGTGAGGGGTGTGAGGTTTATCAGAGTGTTACAGTGAGGGGTGTGGGATATATCAGACTGTTACAGTGAGGGGTGTGAGATTTATCAGAGTGTTACAGTGAGGGGTGTGGGATATATCAGAGTGTTACAGTGAGGGGTGTAGGATATATCAGACTGTTACAGTGAGGGGTGTGAGGTTTATCAGAGTGTTACAGTGAGGGGTGTGGGATATATCAGAGTGTTACAGTGAGGGGTTTGGGGTATATCAGAGTGTTACAGTGAGGGGTGTGGGATATATCAGAGTGTTACAGTGAGGGGTGTGGGATATATCAGAGTGTTACAGTGAGGGGTGTGGGGTATATCAGAGTGTTACAGTGAGGGGTGTGGGGTATATCAGAGTGTTACAGTGAGGGTTGTGGGGTATATCAGAGAGTTACAGTGAGGGGTGTGGGGTATATCAGAGTGTTACACTGAGGGGTGTGGGGTATATCAGAGGGTTACAGTGAGGGGTGTGGGGTATATCAGAGTGTTACAGTGAGGGGTGTGGGTATATCAGAGTGTTACAGTGAGGGGTGTGGGATACATCAGAGTGTTACAGTGAGGGGTGTGGGATATATCAGAGTGTTACAGTGAGGGGTGTGAGGTTTATCAGAGTGTTACAGTGAGGGGTGTGGGATGTATCAGAGTGTTACAGTGAGGGGTGTGGGGTATATCAGAGTGTTACAGTGAGGGGTGTGGGATATATCAGAGTGTTACAGTGAGGGGTGTGGGGTATATCAGAGTGTTACAGAGAGGGGTGTGGGGTATATCAGAGTGTTACAGAGAGGGGTGTGGGATATTTCAGAGTGTTACAGTGAGGGGTGTGGGATATATCAGAGTGTTACAGTGAGGGGTGTGGGGTATATCAGAGTGTTACAGTGAGGGGTGTGGGATATATAAGTGTGTTACAGTGAGGGGTTTGGGATATATCAGAGTGTTACAGTGAGGGGTGTGGGGTATATCAGAGTGTTACAGTGAGGGGTGTGGGTGATATCAGAGTGTTACAATGAGGGGTGTGGGGTATATCAGAGTGTTACAGTGAGGGGTGTGGGGTATATCAGAGTGTTACAGTGAGGGGTGTGGGGTATATCAGAGTGTTACAGTGAGGGGTGTGGGATATATCAGAGTGTTACAGTGAGGGGTGTGGGATATATCAGAGTGTCACAGTGAGGGGTGTGGGGTATATCAGAGTGTTACAGTGAGGGTTGTGGGATGTATCAGAGTGTAGAGTGAGGGGTGTGGGATATATCAGAATGTTACAGTGAGGGGTGTGGGATATATCAGTGTGACAGTGAGGGGTGTGGGATATATCAGAGTGTTACAGTGAGGGGTGTGGCGTATATCAGAGCGTTACAGTGAGGGGTGTGGGGTATATCAGAGTGTTACAGGGAGGGGTGTGGGATATATCAGAGTGTTACAGTGAGGGGTGTGAGGTTTATCAGAGTGTTACAGTGAGGGGTGTGGGATATATCAGAGTGTTACAGTGAGGGGTGTGAGGTTTATCAGAGTGTGACAGTGAGGGGTGTGGGATGTATCAGAGTGTTACAGTGAGGGGTGTGGGGTATATCAGTGTGTTACAGTGAGGGGTGTGGGGTATATCAGAGTGTTACAGTGAGGGGTGTGGGATATATCAGAGTGTTACAGAGAGGGGTGTGGGGTATATCAGAGTGTTACAGTGAGGGGTGTGGGATAGATCAGAGTGTTACAGTGAGGGGTGTGGGATATATCAGAGTGTTACAGTGAGGGGTGTGGGGTATATCAGAGTGTTACAGTGAGGGGTGTGGGGTATATCAGAGTGTTACAGTGAGGGGTGTGGGATATAGCAGAGTGTTGCAGTAGGGGTGTGGGGTATATCAGAGTGTTACAGAGAGGGGTGTGGGGTATATCAGAGTGTTACAGAGAGGGGTGTGGGGTATATCAGAGTGTTACAGAGAGGGGTGTGGGGTATATCAGTGTGTTACAGGGAGGGGTGTGAGGTTTATCAGAGTGTTACAGTGAGGGGTGTGGGATGTATCAGAGTGTTACAGTGAGGGGTGTGGGATATATCAGAGTGTCACAGTGAGGGGTGTGGGGTATATCAGAGTGTTACAGTGAGGGGTGTGGGATATATCAGAGTGTTACAGTGAGGGGTGTGGGGTATATCAGAGTGTTACAGTGAGGGGTGTGGGTTATATCAGAGTGTTACAATGAGGGGTGTGGGGTATATCAGAGTGTTACAGTGAGGGGTGTGGGGTATATCAGAGTGTTACAGTGAGGGGTGTGGGGTATATCAGAGTGTTACAGTGAGGGGTGTGGGATATATCAGAGTGTTACAGTGAGGGGTGTGGGATATATCAGAGTGTCACAGTGAGGGGTGTGGGGTATATCAGAGTGTTACAGTGAGGGTTGTGGGATGTATCAGAGTGTAGAGTGAGGGGTGTGGGATATATCAGAATGTTACAGTGAGGGGTGTGGGATATATCAGTGTGACAGTGAGGGGTGTGGGATATATCAGAGTGTTACAGTGAGGGGTGTGGCGTATATCAGAGCGTTACAGTGAGGGGTGTGGGGTATATCAGAGTGTTACAGGGAGGGGTGTGGGATATATCAGAGTGTTACAGTGAGGGGTGTGAGGTTTATCAGAGTGTTACAGTGAGGGGTGTGGGATATATCAGAGTGTTACAGTGAGGGGTGTGGGATATATCAGAGTGTTACAGTGAGGGGTGTGGGGTATATCAGAGTGTTACAGTGAGGGGTGTGGGATATATCAGACTGGTACAGTGAGGGGTGTGGGGTATATCAGAGTGTTACAGTGAGAGGTTTGGGATATATCAGACTGGTACAGTGAGGGGTGTGGGGTATATCAGAGTGTTACAGGGAGGGGTGTGGGATATATCAGAGTGTTACAGTGAGGAGTGTGGGATATATCAGAGTGTTACAGTGAGGGGTGTGGGATATATCAGAGTGTTACAGTGAGGGGTGTGGGGTATGTCAGAGTGTTATAGACAGGGGTGTGGGGTATATCAGAGTGTTACAGTGAGGGGTGTGGGATATATCAGAGTGTTACAGTGAGGGGTGTGGGGTATATCAGAGTGTTACAGTGAGGGGTGTGGGATATATCAGACTGGTACAGTGAGGGGTGTGGGGTATATCAGAGTGTTACAGTGAGAGGTTTGGGATATATCAGACTGGTACAGTGAGGGGTGTGGGGTATATCAGAGTGTAACAGGGAGGGGTGTGGGATATATCAGAGTGTTACAGTGAGGAGTGTGGGATATATCAGAGTGTTACAGTGAGGGGTGTGGGATATATCAGAGTGTTACAGTGAGGAGTGTGGGATATATCAGAGTGTTACAGTGAGGGGTGTGAGGTTTATCAGGGTTGCAGAGTGAGGGGTGTGCGGTATATCAGACTGTTACAGTGAACGGTGCGTAAAACATCAGAGTGTTACAGTGAGGGGTGTGGCATATATCAGAGTGTTACAGTGAGGGGTGTTGGGTATATCACAGTGTTACAGTGAGGGGTGTGGGGTATATCAGAGTGTTACAGTGAACGGTGCGTAAAACATCAGAGTGTTACAGTGAGGGGTGTGGCATATATCAGAGTGTTACAGTGAGGGGTGTTGGGTATATCACAGTGTTACAGTGAGGGGTGTGGGATATATCAGAGTGTTACAGTGAGGGGTGTGGGGTATATCAGAGTGTTACAGTGAGGGGTGTGGGGTATATCAGAGTGTTACAGTGAGGGGTGTGGGGTATATCAGAGTGTTACAGTGAGGGGTGTGGGGTATATCAGAGTGTTACAGTGAGGGGTGTGGGTATATCAGAGTGTTACAGTGAGGGGTGTGGGATATATCAGAGTGTTACAGTGAGGGGTGTGGGATATATCAGCGTGTTACAGTGAGGGGTGTGAGGTTTATCAGAGTGTTACAGTGAGGGGTGTGGGATATATCAGACTGTTACAGTGAGGGGTGTGAGATTTATCAGAGTGTTACAGTGAGGGGTGTGGGATATATCAGAGTGTTACAGTGAGGGGTGTAGGATATATCAGACTGTTACAGTGAGGGGTGTGAGGTTTATCAGAGTGTTACAGTGAGGGGTGTGGGAGATATCAGAGTGTTACAGTGAGGGGTTTGGGGTATATCAGAGTGTTACAGTGAGGGGTGTGGGATATATCAGAGTGTTACAGTGAGGGGTGTGGGATATATCAGAGTGTTACAGTGAGGGGTGTGGGGTATATCAGAGTGTTACAGTGAGGGGTGTGGGGTATATCAGAGTGTTACAGTGAGGGTTGTGGGGTATATCAGAGAGTTACAGTGAGGGGTGTGGGGTATATCAGAGTGTTACACTGAGGGGTGTGGGGTATATCAGAGGGTTACAGTGAGGGGTGTGGGGTATATCAGAGTGTTACAGTGAGGGGTGTGGGTATATCAGAGTGTTACAGTGAGGGGTGTGGGATACATCAGAGTGTTACAGTGAGGGGTGTGGGATATATCAGAGTGTTACAGTGAGGGGTGTGAGGTTTATCAGAGTGTTACAGTGAGGGGTGTGGGATGTATCAGAGTGTTACAGTGAGGGGTGTGGGGTATATCAGAGTGTTACAGTGAGGGGTGTGGGATATATCAGAGTGTTACAGTGAGGGGTGTGGGGTATATCAGAGTGTTACAGAGAGGGGTGTGGGGTATATCAGAGTGTTACAGAGAGGGGTGTGGGGTATATCAGAGTGTTACAGTGAGGGGTGTGGGGTATATCAGAGTGTTACAGTGAGGGGTGTGGGATATATCAGAGTGTTACAGTGAGGGGTGTGGGATATATCAGAGTGTCACAGTGAGGGGTGTGGGGTATATCAGAGTGTTACAGTGAGGGTTGTGGGATGTATCAGAGTGTAGAGTGAGGGGTGTGGGATATATCAGAATGTTACAGTGAGGGGTGTGGGATATATCAGTGTGACAGTGAGGGGTGTGGGATATATCAGAGTGTTACAGTGAGGGGTGTGGCGTATATCAGAGCGTTACAGTGAGGGGTGTGGGGTATATCAGAGTGTTACAGGGAGGGGTGTGGGATATATCAGAGTGTTACAGTGAGGGGTGTGAGGTTTATCAGAGTGTTACAGTGAGGGGTGTGGGATATATCAGAGTGTTACAGTGAGGGGTGTGAGGTTTATCAGAGTGTGACAGTGAGGGGTGTGGGATGTATCAGAGTGTTACAGTGAGGGGTGTGGGGTATATCAGTGTGTTACAGTGAGGGGTGTGGGGTATATCAGAGTGTTACAGTGAGGGGTGTGGGATATATCAGAGTGTTACAGAGAGGGGTGTGGGGTATATCAGAGTGTTACAGTGAGGGGTGTGGGATAGATCAGAGTGTTACAGTGAGGGGTGTGGGATATATCAGAGTGTTACAGTGAGGGGTGTGGGGTATATCAGAGTGTTACAGTGAGGGGTGTGGGGTATATCAGAGTGTTACAGTGAGGGGTGTGGGATATAGCAGAGTGTTGCAGTAGGGGTGTGGGGTATATCAGAGTGTTACAGAGAGGGGTGTGGGGTATATCAGAGTGTTACAGAGAGGGGTGTGGGGTATATCAGAGTGTTACAGAGAGGGGTGTGGGGTATATCAGTGTGTTACAGGGAGGGGTGTGAGGTTTATCAGAGTGTTACAGTGAGGGGTGTGGGATGTATCAGAGTGTTACAGTGAGGGGTGTGGGATATATCAGAGTGTCACAGTGAGGGGTGTGGGGTATATCAGAGTGTTACAGTGAGGGGTGTGGGATATATCAGAGTGTTACAGTGAGGGGTGTGGGGTATATCAGAGTGTTACAGTGAGGGGTGTGGGTTATATCAGAGTGTTACAATGAGGGGTGTGGGGTATATCAGAGTGTTACAGTGAGGGGTGTGGGGTATATCAGAGTGTTACAGTGAGGGGTGTGGGGTATATCAGAGTGTTACAGTGAGGGGTGTGGGATATATCAGAGTGTTACAGTGAGGGGTGTGGGATATATCAGAGTGTCACAGTGAGGGGTGTGGGGTATATCAGAGTGTTACAGTGAGGGTTGTGGGATGTATCAGAGTGTAGAGTGAGGGGTGTGGGATATATCAGAATGTTACAGTGAGGGGTGTGGGATATATCAGTGTGACAGTGAGGGGTGTGGGATATATCAGAGTGTTACAGTGAGGGGTGTGGCGTATATCAGAGCGTTACAGTGAGGGGTATGGGGTATATCAGAGTGTTACAGTGAGGGGTGTGGGATATATCAGAGTGTTACAGGGAGGGGTGTGGGATATATCAGAGTGTTACAGGGAGGGGTGTGGGATATATCAGAGTGTTACAGTGAGGGGTGTGAGGTTTATCAGAGTGTTACAGTGAGGGGTGTGGGATATATCAGAGTGTTACAGGGAGGGGTGTGGGATATATCAGAGTGTTACAGTGAGGGGTGTGAGGTTTATCAGAGTGTTACAGTGAGGGGTGTGGGATATATCAGAGTGTTACAGTGAGGGGTGTGAGGTTTATCAGAGTGTGACAGTGAGGGGTGTGGGATGTATCAGAGTGTTACAGTGAGGGGTGTGGGGTATATCAGTGTGTTACAGTGAGGGGTGTGGGGTATATCAGAGTGTTACAGTGAGGGGTGTGGGATATATCAGAGTGTTACAGAGAGGGGTGTGGGGTATATCAGAGTGTTACAGTGAGGGGTGTGGGATAGATCAGAGTGTTACAGTGAGGGGTGTGGGATATATCAGAGTGTTACAGTGAGGGGTGTGGGGTATATCAGAGTGTTACAGTGAGGGGTGTGGGGTATATCAGAGTGTTACAGTGAGGGGTGTGGGATATAGCAGAGTGTTGCAGTAGGGGTGTGGGGTATATCAGAGTGTTACAGAGAGGGGTGTGGGGTATATCAGAGTGTTACAGAGAGGGGTGTGGGGTATATCAGAGTGTTACAGAGAGGGGTGTGGGGTATATCAGTGTGTTACAGGGAGGGGTGTGAGGTTTATCAGAGTGTTACAGTGAGGGGTGTGGGATGTATCAGAGTGTTACAGTGAGGGGTGTGGGATATATCAGAGTGTCACAGTGAGGGGTGTGGGATATATCAGAGTGTTACAGTGAGGGGTGTGGGATATATCAGAGTGTTACAGTGAGGAGTGTGGGATATATCAGAGTGTTACAGTGAGGGGTGTGAGGTTTATCAGGGTTGCAGAGTGAGGGGTGTGCGGTATATAAGACTGTTACAGTGAACGGTGCGTAAAACATCAGAGTGTTACAGTGAGGGGTGTGGCATATATCAGAGTGTTACAGTGAGGGGTGTTGGGTATATCACAGTGTTACAGTGAGGGGTGTGGGGTATATCAGAGTGTTACAGTGAACGGTGCGTAAAACATCAGAGTGTTACAGTGAGGGGTGTGGCATATATCAGAGTGTTACAGTGAGGGGTGTTGGGTATATCACAGTGTTACAGTGAGGGGTGTGGGATATATCAGAGTGTTACAGTGAGGGGTGTGGGGTATATCAGAGTGTTACAGTGAGGGGTGTGGGGTATATCAGAGTGTTACAGTGAGGGGTGTGGGGTATATCAGAGTGTTACAGTGAGGGGTGTGGGGTATATCAGAGTGTTACAGTGAGGGGTGTGGGTATATCAGAGTGTTACAGTGAGGGGTGTGGGATATATCAGAGTGTTACAGTGAGGGGTGTGGGATATATCAGCGTGTTACAGTGAGGGGTGTGAGGTTTATCAGAGTGTTACAGTGAGGGGTGTGGGATATATCAGACTGTTACAGTGAGGGGTGTGAGATTTATCAGAGTGTTACAGTGAGGGGTGTGGGATATATCAGAGTGTTCCAGTGAGGGGTGTAGGATATATCAGACTGTTACAGTGAGGGGTGTGAGGTTTATCAGAGTGTTACAGTGAGGGGTTTGGGGTATATCAGAGTGTTACAGTGAGGGGTGTGGGATATATCAGAGTGTTACAGTGAGGGGTGTGGGATATATCAGAGTGTTACAGTGAGGGGTGTGGGGTATATCAGAGTGTTACAGTGAGGGGTGTGGGGTATATCAGAGGGTTACAGTGAGGGGTGTGGGGTATATCAGAGTGTTACAGTGAGGGGTGTGGGTATATCAGAGTGTTACAGTGAGGGGTGTGGGATACATCAGAGTGTTACAGTGAGGGGTGTGGGATATATCAGAGTGTTACAGTGAGGGGTGTGAGGTTTATCAGAGTGTTACAGTGAGGGGTGTGGGATGTATCAGAGTGTTACAGTGAGGGGTGTGGGGTATATCAGAGTGTTACAGTGAGGGGTGTGGGATATATCAGAGTGTTACAGTGAGGGGTGTGGGGTATATCAGAGTGTTACAGAGAGGGGTGTGGGGTATATCAGAGTGTTACAGAGAGGGGTGTGGGATATTTCAGAGTGTTACAGTGAGGGGTGTGGGATATATCAGAGTGTTACAGTGAGGGGTGTGGGGTATATCAGAGTGTTACAGTGAGGGGTGTGGGATATATCAGTGTGTTACAGTGAGGGGTTTGGGATATATCAGAGTGTTACAGTGAGGGGTGTGGGGTATATCAGAGTGTTACAGTGAGGGGTGTGGGTTATATCAGAGTGTTACAATGAGGGGTGTGGGGTATATCAGAGTGTTACAGTGAGGGGTGTGGGGTATATCAGAGTGTTACAGTGAGGGGTGTGGGGTATATCAGAGTGTTACAGTGAGGGGTGTGGGATATATCAGAGTGTTACAGTGAGGGGTGTGGGATATATCAGAGTGTCACAGTGAGGGGTGTGGGGTATATCAGAGTGTTACAGTGAGGGTTGTGGGATGTATCAGAGTGTAGAGTGAGGGGTGTGGGATATATCAGAATGTTACAGTGAGGGGTGTGGGATATATCAGTGTGACAGTGAGGGGTGTGGGATATATCAGAGTGTTACAGTGAGGGGTGTGGCGTATATCAGAGCGTTACAGTGAGGGGTGTGGGGTATATCAGAGTGTTACAGGGAGGGGTGTGGGATATATCAGAGTGTTACAGTGAGGGGTGTGAGGTTTATCAGAGTGTTACAGTGAGGGGTGTGGGATATATCAGAGTGTTACAGTGAGGGGTGTGAGGTTTATCAGAGTGTGACAGTGAGGGGTGTGGGATGTATCAGAGTGTTACAGTGAGGGGTGTGGGGTATATCAGTGTGTTACAGTGAGGGGTGTGGGGTATATCAGAGTGTTACAGTGAGGGGTGTGGGATATATCAGAGTGTTACAGAGAGGGGTGTGGGGTATATCAGAGTGTTACAGTGAGGGGTGTGGGATAGATCAGAGTGTTACAGTGAGGGGTGTGGGATATATCAGAGTGTTACAGTGAGGGGTGTGGGGTATATCAGAGTGTTACAGTGAGGGGTGTGGGATATAGCAGAGTGTTGCAGTAGGGGTGTGGGGTATATCAGAGTGTTACAGAGAGGGGTGTGGGGTATATCAGCGTGTTACAGAGAGGGGTGTGGGGTATATCAGAGTGTTACAGAGAGGGGTGTGGGGTATATCAGTGTGTTACACGGAGGGGTGTGAGGTTTATCAGAGTGTTACAGTGAGGGGTGTGGGATGTATCAGAGTGTTACAGTGAGGGGTGTGGGATATATCAGAGTGTCACAGTGAGGGGTGTGGGGTATATCAGAGTGTTACAGTGAGGGGTGTGGGATATATCAGAGTGTTACAGTGAGGGGTGTGGGGTATATCAGAGTGTTACAGTGAGGGGTGTGGGTTATATCAGAGTGTTACAATGAGGGGTGTGGGGTATATCAGAGTGTTACAGTGAGGGGTGTGGGGTATATCAGAGTGTTACAGTGAGGGGTGTGGGGTATATCAGAGTGTTACAGTGAGGGGTGTGGGATATATCAGAGTGTTACAGTGAGGGGTGTGGGATATATCAGAGTGTCACAGTGAGGGGTGTGGGGTATATCAGAGTGTTACAGTGAGGGTTGTGGGATGTATCAGAGTGTAGAGTGAAGGGTGTGGGATATATCAGAATGTTACAGTGAGGGGTGTGGGATATATCAGTGTGACAGTGAGGGGTGTGGGATATATCAGAGTGTTACAGTGAGGGGTGTGGCGTATATCAGAGCGTTACAGTGAGGGGTGTGGGGTATATCAGAGTGTTACAGTGAGGGGTGTGAGGTTTATCAGAGTGTTACAGTGAGGGGTGTGGGATATATCAGAGTGTTACAGTGAGGGGTGTGAGGTTTGTCAGAGTGTTACAGTGAGGGGTGTGGGATATATCAGAGTGTTACAGTGAGGGGTGTGAGGTTTATCAGAGTGTTACAGTGAGGGGTGTGAGGTTTATCAGAGCGTTACAGTGAGGGGTGTGGGATATATCAGAGTGTTACAGTGAGGGGTGTGAGGTTTATCAGAGTGTTACAGTGAGGGGTGTGGGATATATCAGAGTGTTACAGTGAGGGGTGTGAGGTTTATCAGAGTGTTACAGTGAGGGGTGTGGGATATATCATAGTGTTACAGTGAGGGGTGTGGGGTATATCAGAGTGTTACAGTGAGGGGTGTGGGATGTATCAGAGTGTTACAGTGAGGGGTGTGGGGTATATCAGTGTGTTACAGTGAGGGGTGTGGGGTATATCAGAGTGTTACAGTGAGGGGTGTGGGATATATCAGAGTGTTACAGAGAGGGGTGTGGGGTATATCAGAGTGTTACAGTGAGGGGTGTGGGATAGATCAGAGTGTTACAGTGAGGGGTGTGGGATATATCAGAGTGTTACAGTGAGGGGTGTGGGGTATATCAGAGTGTTACAGTGAGGGGTGTGGGGTCTATCAGAGTGTTACAGTGAGGGGTGTGGGATATAGCAGAGTGTTGCAGTAGGGGTGTGGGGTATATCAGAGTGTGACAGAGAGGGGTGTGGGGTATATCAGAGTGTTACAGAGAGGGGTGTGGGGTATATCAGAGTGTTACAGAGAGGGGTGTGGGGTATATCAGTGTGTTACAGGGAGGGGTGTGAGGTTTATCAGAGTGTTACAGTGAGGGGTGTGGGATGTATCAGAGTGTTACAGTGAGGGGTGTGGGATATATCAGAGTGTCACAGTGAGGGGTGTGGGGTATATCAGAGTTTTACAATGAGGGGTGTGGGGTATATCAGAGTGTTACAGTGAGGGGTGTGGGGTATATCAGAGTGTTACAGTGAGTGGTGTGGGTATATCAGAGTGTTACAGTGAGGGGTGTGGGATATATCAGAGTGTCACAGTGAGGGGTGTGGGATATATCAGAGTGTCACAGTGAGGGGTGTGGGGTATATCAGAGTGTTACAATGAGGGGTGTGGGGTATTTCAGAGTGTTACAGTGAGGGTTGTGGGATATATCAGAGTGTTACAATGAGGGGTGTCGGGTATAAATGAGTGTTACAGTGAGGGTTGTGGGATGTATCAGAGTGTAGAGTGAGGGGTGTGGGGTATATAAGAATGTTGCAGTGAGGGGAGTGGGGTACATCAGACTGTTACAGTGAGGGTTGATGTGTACATCAGGGAGTTACTGGGAAAGGTGTGGGGTTTATCAGAGTGTTACAGTGAGGGGTGTGGGGTATATCAGAGTGTTACAGTGAGGGGTGTGGGTATATCAGAGTGTTACAGTGAGGGGTGTGGGATATATCAGAGTGTTACAGTGAGGGGTGTGGGATATATCAGCGTGTTACAGTGAGGGGTGTGAGGTTTATCAGAGTGTTACAGTGAGGGGTGTGGGATATATCAGACTGTTACAGTGAGGGGTGTGAGGTTTATCAGAGTGTTACAGTGAGGGGTGTGGGATATATCAGAGTGTTACAGTGAGGGGTGTAGGAAATATCAGACTGTTACAGTGAGGGGTGTGAGGTTTATCAGAGTGTTACAGTGAGGGGTGTGGGATATATCAGAGTGTTACAGTGAGGGGTTTGGGGTATATCAGAGTGTTACAGTGAGGGGTGTGGGATATATCAGAGTGTTACAGTGAGGGGTGTGGGATATATCAGAGTGTTACAGTGAGGGGTGTGGGGTATATCAGAGTGTTACAGTGAGGGGTGTGGGGTATATCAGAGTGTTACAGTGAGGGTTGTGGGGTATATCAGAGAGTTACAGTGAGGGGAGTGGGGTATATCAGAGTGTTACACTGAGGGGTGTGGGGTATATCAGAGGGTTACAGTGAGGGGTGTGGGGTATATCAGAGTGTTACAGTGAGGGGTGTGGGTATAGCAGAGTGTTACAGTGAGGGGTGTGGGATATATCAGAGTGTTACAGTGAGGGGTGTGGCGTATATCAGAGTGTTACAGAGAGGGGAGTGGGGTATATCAGAGTGTTACAGAGAGGGGTGTGGGATATTTCAGAGTGTTACAGTGAGGGGTGTGGGATATATCAGAGTGTTACAGTGAGGGGTGTGGGGTATATCAGAGTGTTACAGTGAGGGGTGTGGGATATATCAGTGTGTTACAGTGAGGGGTTTGGGATATATCAGAGTGTTACAGTGAGGGGTGTGGGGTATATCAGAGTGTTACAGTGAGGGGTGTGGGTTATATCAGAGTGTTACAATGAGGGGTGTGGGGTATATCAGAGTGTTACAGTGAGGGGTGTGGGGTATATCAGATTGTTACAGTGAGGGGTGTGGGGTATATCAGAGTGTTACAGTGAGGGGTGTGGGATATATCAGAGTGTTACAGTGAGGGGTGTGGGATATATCAGAGTGTCACAGTGAGGGGTGTGGTGTATATCAGAGTGTTACAGTGAGGGTTGTGGGATGTATCAGAGTGTAGAGTGAGGGGTGTGGGATATATCAGAATGTTACAGTGAGGGGTGTGGGATATATCAGTGTGACAGTGAGGGGTGTGGGATATATCAGAGTGTTACAGTGAGGGGTGTGGGGTATATCAGAGCGTTACAGTGAGGGGTGTGGGGTATATCAGAGTGTTACAGTGAGGGGTGTGGGGTATATCAGAGCGTTACAGTGAGGGGTGTGGGGTTTATCAGAGTATTACAGTGAGGGGTGTGGGGTATATCAGAGTGTTACAGTGAGGGGTGTGGCGTATATCAGAGCGTTACAGTGAGGGGTGTGGGGTATATCAGAGTGTTACAGGGAGGGGTGTGGGATATATCAGAGTGTTACAGTGAGGGGTGTGAGGTTTATCAGAGTGTGACAGTGAGGGGTGTGGGATGTATCAGAGTGTTACAGTGAGGGGTGTGGGGTATATCAGTGTGTTACAGTGAGGGGTGTGGGGTATATCAGAGTGTTACAGTGAGGGGTGTGGGATATATCAGAGTGTTACAGAGAGGGGTGTGGGGTATATCAGAGTGTTACAGTGAGGGGTGTGGGATAGATCAGAGTGTTACAGTGAGGGGTGTGGGATATATCAGAGTGTTACAGTGAGGGGTGTGGGGTATATCAGAGTGTTATAGTGAGGGGTGTGGGGTATATCAGAGTGTTACAGTGAGGGGTGTGGGATATAGCAGAGTGTTGCAGTAGGGGTGTGGGGTATATCAGAGTGTTACAGAGAGGGGTGTGGGGTATATCAGAGTGTTACAGAGAGGGGTGTGGGGTATATCAGAGTGTTACAGAGAGGGGTGTGGGGTATATCAGTGTGTTACAGGGAGGGGTGTGAGGTTTATCAGAGTGTTACAGTGAGGGGTGTGGGATGTATCAGAGTGTTACAGTGAAGGGTGTGGGATATATCAGAGTGTCACAGTGAGGGGTGTGGGGTATATCAGAGTGTTACAATGAGGGGTGTGGGGTATATCAGAGTGTTACAGTGAGGGGTGTGGGGTATATCAGAGTGTTACAGTGAGTGGTGTGGGATATATCAGAGTGTTACAGTGAGGGGTGTGGGATATATCAGAGTGTCACAGTGAGGGGTGTGGGATATATCAGAGTGTCACAGTGAGGGGTGTGGGGTATATCAGAGTGTTACAATGAGGGGTGTGGGGTATTTCAGAGTGTTACAGTGAGGGTTGTGGGATATATCGGAGTGTTACAATGAGGGGTGTGGGGTATAAATGAGTGTTACAGTGAGGGTTGTGGGATGTATCAGAGTGTAGAGTGAGGGGTGTGGGGTATATAAGAATGTTGCAGTGAGGGGAGTGGGGTACATCAGAGTGTTACAGTGAGGGTTGATGTGTACATCAGGGAGTTACTGGGAAAGGTGTGGGGTTTATCAGAGTGTTACAGTGAGGAGTGTGGGATATAGCAGAGTGTTGCAGTAGGGGTGTGGGGTATATCAGATTGTTACAGAGAGGGGTGTGGGGTATATCAGAGTGTTACAGAGAGGGGTGTGGGGTATATCAGAGTGTTACAGTGAGGGGTGTGGGGGATATCAGAGTGTTACAGTGAGAGGTGTGGGATATATCAGAGTGTTACAGTGAGGGGTGTGGGATATATCAGAGTGTTACAGTGAGGGGTGTGGGGTATATCAGAGTGTTACAGTGAGGGGTGTGGGATATATCAGAGTGTTACAGAGAGGGGTGTGGGGTATATCAGAGTGTTACAGAGAGGGGTGTGGGATATTTCAGAGTGTTACAGTGAGGGGTGTGGGATATATCAGAGTGTTACAGTGAGGGGTGTGGGATATATCAGAGTGTTACAGTGAGGGGTGTGGGATATATCAGAGTGTCACAGTGAGGGGTGTGGGGTATATCAGAGTGTTACACTGAGGGGTGTGGGGTATATCAGAGTGTTACAGTGAGGGGTGTGGGGTATATCAGAGTGTTACAGTGAGTGGTGTGGGATATATCAGAGTGTTACAGTGAGGGGTGTGGGATATAGCAGAGTGTCACAGTGAGGAGTGTGGGATATATCAGAGTGTCACAGTGAGGGGTGTGGGGTATATCAGTGTGTTACAATGAGGGGTGTGGGGTAAATCAGAGTGTTACAGTGAGGGTTGTGGGATATATCAGAGTGTTACAGTGAGGGGTGTGGGATATAGCAGAGTGTCACAGTGAGGAGTGTGGGATATATCAGAGTGTTAAAGCGAGTGTTGTGGGATATATCAGAGTGTTACAGTGAGGGGTGTGGGATATATCAGAGTGTTACAGTGAGGGGTGTGGGATATATCAGAGTGTTACAGTGCGGGGTGTGGGGTACATCAGAGTGTTACAGTGAGGCGTGTGGGGTATATCTGAGTGTTACAGTGAGGGGAGTGCGGGACATCAGAGTGTTACAGTGAGGGGTGTGGGATATATCTGAGTGTTACAGTGAGGGGTGTGGGGTATATCAGAGTGTTAAAGCGAGTGTTGTGGGATATATCAGAATGTTACAGTGACGGATGTGGGATATATCAGAGTGTTACAGTGAGGGGTGTGGGATATATCAGAGTGTTACAGTGAGGGGTGTGGGGTATATCAGAGTGTTACAGTGAGGGGTGTGGGGTATATCAGAGTGTTACAGTGAGGGGTGGGGGTATATCAGAGTGTTACAGTGAGGGGTGTGGGGTATATCAGAGTGTTACAGTGAGGGGTGTGGGGTATATCAGAGTGTTACAGTGAGGGGTGTGGGATATATCAGAGTGTTACAGTGAGGGGTGTGGGATATATCAGAGTGTCACAGTGAGGGGTGTGGGGTATATCAGAGTGTTACAGTGAGGGTTGTGGGATGTATCAGAGTGTAGAGTGAGGGGTGTGGGATATATCAGAATGTTACAGTGAGGGGTGTGGGATATATCAGTGTGACAGTGAGGGGTGTGGGATATATCAGAGTGTTACAGTGAGGGGTGTGGCGTATATCAGAGCGTTACAGTGAGGGGTGTGGGGTATATCAGAGTGTTACAGGGAGGGGTGTGGGATATATCAGAGTGTTACAGTGAGGGGTGTGAGGTTTATCAGAGTGTTACAGTGAGGGGTGTGGGATATATCAGAGTGTTACAGTGAGGGGTGTGAGGTTTATCAGAGTGTGACAGTGAGGGGTGTGGGATGTATCAGAGTGTTACAGTGAGGGGTGTGGGGTATATCAGTGTGTTACAGTGAGGGGTGTGGGGTATATCAGAGTGTTACAGTGAGGGGTGTGGGATATATCAGAGTGTTACAGAGAGGGGTGTGGGGTATATCAGAGTGTTACAGTGAGGGGTGTGGGATAGATCAGAGTGTTACAGTGAGGGGTGTGGGATATATCAGAGTGTTACAGTGAGGGGTGTGGGGTATATCAGAGTGTTACAGTGAGGGGTGTGGGGTATATCAGAGTGTTACAGTGAGGGGTGTGGGATATAGCAGAGTGTTGCAGTAGGGGTGTGGGGTATATCAGAGTGTTACAGAGAGGGGTGTGGGGTATATCAGAGTGTTACAGAGAGGGGTGTGGGGTATATCAGAGTGTTACAGAGAGGGGTGTGGGGTATATCAGTGTGTTACAGGGAGGGGTGTGAGGTTTATCAGAGTGTTACAGTGAGGGGTGTGGGATGTATCAGAGTGTTACAGTGAGGGGTGTGGGATATATCAGAGTGTCACAGTGAGGGGTGTGGGGTATATCAGAGTGTTACAATGAGGGGTGTGGGGTATATCAGAGTGTTACAGTGAAGGGTGTGGGGTATATCAGAGTGTTACAGTGAGTGGTGTGGGTATATCAGAGTGTTACAGTGAGGGGTGTGGGATATATCAGAGTGTCACAGTGAGGGGTGTGGGATATATCAGAGTGTCACAGTGAGGGGTGTGGGGTATATCAGAGTGTTACAATGAGGGGTGTGGGGTATTTCAGAGTGTTACAGTGAGGGTTGTGGGATATATCAGAGTGTTACAATGAGGGGTGTCGGGTATAAATGAGTGTTACAGTGAGGGTTGTGGGATGTATCAGAGTGTAGAGTGAGGGGTGTGGGGTATATAAGAATGTTGCAGTGAGGGGAGTGGGGTACATCAGACTGTTACAGTGAGGGTTGATGTGTACATCAGAGAGTTACTGGGAAAGGTGTGGGGTTTATCAGAGTGTTACAGTGAGGGGTGTGGGGTATATCAGAGTGTTACAGTGAGGGGTGTGGGTATATCAGAGTGTTACAGTGAGGGGTGTGGGATATATCAGAGTGTTACAGTGAGGGGTGTGGGATATATCAGCGTGTTACAGTGAGGGGTGTGAGGTTTATCAGAGTGTTACAGTGAGGGGTGTGGGATATATCAGACTGTTACAGTGAGGGGTGTGAGGTTTATCAGAGTGTTACAGTGAGGGGTGTGGGATATATCAGAGTGTTACAGTGAGGGGTGTAGGATATATCAGACTGTTACAGTGAGGGGTGTGAGGTTTATCAGAGTGTTACAGTGAGGGGTGTGGGATATATCAGAGTGTTACAGTGAGGGGTTTGGGGTATATCAGAGTGTTACAGTGAGGGGTGTGGGATATATCAGAGTGTTACAGTGAGGGGTGTGGGATATATCAGAGTGTTACAGTGAGGGGTGTGGGGTATATCAGAGTGTTACAGTGAGGGGTGTGGGGTATATCAGAGTGTTACAGTGAGGGTTGTGGGGTATATCAGAGAGTTACAGTGAGGGGAGTGAGGTATATCAGAGTGTTACACTGAGGGGTGTGGGGTATATCAGAGGGTTACAGTGAGGGGTGTGGGGTATATCAGAGTGTTACAGTGAGGGGTGTGGGTATATCAGAGTGTTACAGTGAGGGGTGTGGGATACATCAGAGTGTTACAGTGAGGGGTGTGGGATATATCAGAGTGTTACAGTGAGGGGTGTGAGGTTTATCAGAGTGTTACAGTGAGGGGTGTGGGATGTATCAGAGTGTTACAGTGAGGGGTGTGGGGTATATCAGAGTGTTACAGTGAGGGGTGTGGGATATATCAGAGTGTTACAGTGAGGGGTGTGGGGTATATCAGAGTGTTACAGAGAGGGGTGTGGGGTATATCAGAGTGTTACAGAGAGGGGTGTGGGATATTTCAGAGTGTTACAGTGAGGGGTGTGGGATATATCAGAGTGTTACAGTGAGGGGTGTGGGGTATATCAGAGTGTTACAGTGAGGGGTGTGGGATATATCAGTGTGTTACAGTGAGGGGTTTGGGATATATCAGAGTGTTACAGTGAGGGGTGTGGGGTATATCAGAGTGTTACAGTGAGGGGTGTGGGGTATATCAGAGTGTTACAGTGAGGGGTGTGGGATATATCAGAGTGTTACAGTGAGGGGTGTGGGATATATCAGAGTGTCACAGTGAGGGGTGTGGGGTATATCAGAGTGTTACAGTGAGGGGTGTGGGATATATCAGAGTGTTACAGTGAGGGGTGTGGGGTATATCAGAGTGTTACAGAGAGGGGAGTGGGGTATATCAGAGTGTTACAGAGAGGGGTGTGGGATATTTCAGAGTGTTACAGTGAGGGGTGTGGGATATATCAGAGTGTTACAGTGAGGGGTGTGGGGTATATCAGAGTGTTACAGTGAGGGGTGTGGGATATATCAGTGTGTTACAGTGAGGGGTTTGGGATATATCAGAGTGTTACAGTGAGGGGTGTGGGGTATATCAGAGTGTTACAGTGAGGGGTGTGGGTTATATCAGAGTGTTACAATGAGGGGTGTGGGGTATATCAGAGTGTTACAGTGAGGGGTGTGGGGTATATCAGATTGTTACAGTGACGGGTGTGGGGTATATCAGAGTGTTACAGTGAGGGGTGTGGGATATATCAGAGTGTTACAGTGAGGGGTGTGGGATATATCAGAGTGTCACAGTGAGGGGTGTGGGGTATATCAGAGTGTTACAGTGAGGGTTGTGGGATGTATCAGAGTGTAGAGTGAGGGGTGTGGGATATATCAGAATGTTACAGTGAGGGGTGTGGGATATATCAGTGTGACAGTGAGGGGTGTGGGATATATCAGAGTGTTACAGTGAGGGGTGTGGGGTATATCAGAGCGTTACAGTGAGGGGTGTGGGGTATATCAGAGTGTTACAGTGAGGGGTGTGGGGTATATCAGAGCGTTACAGTGAGGGGTGTGGGGTTTATCAGAGTATTACAGTGAGGGGTGTGGGGTATATCAGAGTGTTACAGTGAGGGGTGTGGCGTATATCAGAGCGTTACAGTGAGGGGTGTGGGGTATATCAGAGTGTTACAGGGAGGGATGTGGGATATATCAGAGTGTTACAGTGAGGGGTGTGAGGTTTATCAGAGTGTGACAGTGAGGGGTGTGGGATGTATCAGAGTGTTACAGTGAGGGGTGTGGGGTATATCAGTGTGTTACAGTGAGGGGTGTGGGGTATATCAGAGTGTTACAGTGAGGGGTGTGGGATATATCAGAGTGTTACAGAGAGGGGTGTGGGGTATATCAGAGTGTTACAGTGAGGGGTGTGGGATAGATCAGAGTGTTACAGTGAGGGGTGTGGGATATATCAGAGTGTTACAGTGAGGGGTGTGGGGTATATCAGAGTGTTACAGTGAGGGGTGTGGGGTATATCAGAGTGTTACAGTGAGGGGTGTGGGATATAGCAGAGTGTTGCAGTAGGGGTGTGGGGTATATCAGAGTGTTACAGAGAGGGGTGTGGGGTATATCAGAGTGTTACAGAGAGGGGTGTGGGGTATATCAGAGTGTTACAGAGAGGGGTGTGGGGTATATCAGTGTGTTACAGGGAGGGGTGTGAGGTTTATCAGAGTGTTACAGTGAGGGGTGTGGGATGTATCAGAGTGTTACAGTGAGGGGTGTGGGATATATCAGAGTGTCACAGTGAGGGGTGTGGGGTATATCAGAGTGTTACAATGAGGGGTGTGGGGTATATCAGAGTGTTACAGTGAGGGGTGTGGGGTATATCAGAGTGTTACAGTGAGTGGTGTGGGATATATCAGAGTGTTACAGTGAGGGGTGTGGGATATATCAGAGTGTCACAGTGAGGGGTGTGGGATATATCAGAGTGTCACAGTGAGGGGTGTGGGGTATATCAGAGTGTTACAATGAGGGGTGTGGGGTATTTCAGAGTGTTACAGTGAGGGTTGTGGGATATATCAGAGTGTTACAATAAGGGGTGTGGGGTATAAATGAGTGTTACAGTGAGGGTTGTGGGATGTATCAGAGTGTAGAGTGAGGGGTGTGGGGTATATAAGAATGTTGCAGTGAGGGGAGTGGGGTACATCAGAGTGTTACAGTGAGGGTTGATGTGTACATCAGGGAGTTACTGGGAAAGGTGTGGGGTTTATCAGAGTGTTACAGTGAGGAGTGTGGGATATAGCAGAGTGTTGCAGTAGGGGTGTGGGGTATATCAGATTGTTACAGAGAGGGGTGTGGGGTATATCAGATTGTTACAGAGAGGGGTGTGGGGTATATCAGAGTGTTACAGAGAGGGGTGTGGGGTATATAAGAATGTTGCAGTGAGGGGAGTGGGGTACATCAGACTGTTACAGTGAGGGTTGATGTGTACATCAGGGAGTTACTGGGAAAGGTGTGGGGTTTATCAGAGTGTTACAGTGAGGAGTGTGGGATATAGCAGAGTGTTGCAGTAGGGGTGTGGGGTATATCAGATTGTTACAGAGAGGGGTGTGGGGTATATCAGAGTGTTACAGAGAGGGGTGTGGGGTATATCAGAGTGTTACAGTGAGGGGTGTGGGGGATATCAGAGTGTTACAGTGAGAGGTGTGGGATATATCAGAGTGTTACAGTGAGGGGTGTGGGATATATCAGAGTGTTACAGTGAGGGGTGTGGGGTATATCAGAGTGTTACAGTGAGGGGTGTGGGATATATCAGAGTGTTACAGAGAGGGGTGTGGGGTATATCAGAGTGTTACAGAGAGGGGTGTGGGATATTTCAGAGTGTTACAGTGAGGGGTGTGGGATATATCAGAGTGTTACAGTGAGGGGTGTGGGATATATCAGAGTGTTACAGTGAGGGGTGTGGGATATATCAGAGTGTCACAGTGAGGGGTGTGGGGTATATCAGAGTGTTACAATGAGGGGTGTGGGGTATATCAGAGTGTTACAGTGAGGGGTGTGGGGTATATCAGAGTGTTACAGTGAGTGGTGTGGGATATATCAGAGTGTTACAGTGAGGGGTGTGGGATATAGCAGAGTGTCACAGTGAGGAGTGTGGGATATATCAGAGTGTCACAGTGAGGGGTGTGGGGTATATCAGTGTGTTACAATGAGGGGTGTGGGGTAAATCAGAGTGTTACAGTGAGGGTTGTGGGATATATCAGAGTGTTACAGTGAGGGGTGTGGGATATAGCAGAGTGTCACAGTGAGGAGTGTGGGATATATCAGAGTGTTAAAGCGAGTGTTGTGGGATATATCAGAGTGTTACAGTGAGGGGTGTGGGATATATCAGAGTGTTACAGTGAGGGGTGTGGGATATATCAGAGTGTTACAGTGCGGGGTGTGGGGTACATCAGAGTGTTACAGTGAGGCGTGTGGGGTATATCTGAGTGTTACAGTGAGGGGAGTGCGGGACATCAGAGTGTTACAGTGAGGGGTGTGGGATATATCTGAGTGTTACAGTGAGGGGTGTGGGGTATATCAGAGTGTTAAAGCGAGTGTTGTGGGATATATCAGAATGTTACAGTGACGGATGTGGGATATATCAGAGTGTTACAGTGAGGGGTGTGGGATATATCTGAGTGTTACAGTGCGGGGTGTGGGGTACATCAGAGTGTTACAGTGAGGCGTGTGCGGTATATCTGAGTGTTACAGTGAGGGGAGTGCGGGACATCAGAGTGTTTCAGTGAGGGGTGTGGGATATATCAGAATTTTACAGTGAGGTGTGTGGGATATATCAGAGTGTTACAGTGAGGGGTGTGAGGTTTATCAGGGTTGTAGAGTGAGGGGTGTGCGGTATATCAGAGTGTTACAGTGAACGGGGCGTAAAACATCAGAGTGTTACAGTGAGGGGTGTGGCATATATCAGAGTGTTAGAGTAAGGGGTGTGGAGTATATCAGAGAGTTACAGTGAGGGGAGTGGGGTATATCAGAATGTTACACTGAGGGGTTTGGGGTTGATCAGAGTGTTACAGTGAGGGGTGTGGGGTATATCAGAGTGTAACAGTGAGGGGTGTGGGGTATATCAGAGTGTTACAGTGAGGGGTGTGGGATACATCAGAGTGTTACAGTGAGGGGTGTCAGGTTTATCAGAGTGTTACAGTGAGGGGTGTGGGATATATCAGAGTGTTACAGTGAGGGGTGTGGGATATATCAGAGTGTTACAGTGAGGGGTTTGGGGTATATCAGAGTGTTACACTGAGGGGTGTGGGGTATATCAGAGTGTTACAGTGAGGGGTTTGGCGTATATCAGAGTGTTACACTGAGGGGTGTCAGGTTTATCAGAGTGTTACAGTGAGGGGTGTGGGATATATCAGAGTGTTACAGTGAGGGGTGTGGGATATATCAGAGTGTTACAGTGAGGGGTTTGGGGTATATCAGAGTGTTACACTGAGGGGTGTGGGGTATATCAGAGGGTTACAGTGAGGGGTGTGGGGTATATCAGAGTGTTACAGTGAGGGGTGTGGGTATATCAGAGTGTTACAGTGAGGGGTGTGGGATACATCAGAGTGTTACAGTGAGGGGTATGGGATATATCAGAGTGTTACAGTGAGGGGTGTGAGGTTTATCAGAGTGTTACAGTGAGGGGTGTGGGATGTATCAGAGTGTTACAGTGAGGGGTGTGGGGTATATCAGAGCGTTACAGTGAGGGGTGTGGGATATATCAGAGTGTTACAGTGAGGGGTGTGGGGTATATCAGAGTGTTACAGTGAGGGTTGTGGGGTATATCAGAGTGTTACAGTGAGGGGTGTGGGATATAGCGGAGTGTTGCAGTAGGGGTGTGGGGTATATCAGAGTGTTACAGAGAGGGGTGTGGGGTATATCAGAGTGTTACAGAGAGGGGTGTGGGGTATATCAGAGTGTTACAGTGCGGGGTGTGGGATAAATCAGAGTGTTACAGTGAGGGGTGTCGGGTATATCAGAGTGTTACAGTGAGGGGTGTGGGATATATCAGTGTGTTACAGTCAGGGGTTTGGGATATATCAGAGTGTTACAGTGAGGGGGTGTGGGGTATATCAGAGTGTTACAGTGAGGGGTGTGGGAGATATCAGTGTGTTACAGTGAGGGGTGTGGGATATATCAGAGTGTTACAGTGAGGGGTGTGGGAAATATCAGAGTGTCACAGTGAGGGGTGTGGGATATATCAGAGTGTTACAGTGAGGGGTGTGGGGTATATCAGAGTGTTACAGTGAGGGTTGTGGGATGTATCAGAGTGTAGAGTGAGGGGTGTGGGATATATCAGAGTGTTACAGTGAGGGGTGTGGGATATATCAGAGTGTTACAGTGAGGGGTGTGGGATATATCAGAGTGTTACAGTGAGGGGTGTGGGATATATCAGAGTGTTACAGTGAGGGGTGTGGGATATATCAGAGTGTTACAGTGAGGGGTTTGGGGTATATCAGAGTGTTACAGTGAGGGGTGTGGGATATATCAGAGTGTTACTGTGAGGGGTGTGGGATATATCAGAATGTTACAGTGAGGGGTGTGGAATATATCAGAGTGTCACAGTGAGGGGGGTGGGGTATATCAGAGTGTTACAGTGAGGGGTGTGGGATATATCAGAGTGTTACAGTGAGGGGTTTGGGGTATATCAGAGTGTTACACTGAGGGGTGTGGGGTATATCAGAGTGTTACAGTGAGGGGTTTGGGGTATATCAGAGTGTTACACTGAGGGGTGTCAGGTTTATCAGAGTGTTACAGTGAGGGGT
Organism: Mustelus asterias; assembly: GCF_964213995.1. NCBI lineage: Eukaryota > Metazoa > Chordata > Chondrichthyes > Carcharhiniformes > Triakidae > Mustelus > Mustelus asterias. Next base: position 41,445 of record NW_027590845.1, read on the forward strand.
GTGGGATATATCAGAGTGTTACAGTGAGGGGTGTGGGATATATCAGAGTGTTACAGTGAGGGGTTTGGGGTATATCAGAGTGTTACACTGAGGGGTGTGGGGTATATCAGAGGGTTACAGTGAGGGGTGTGGGGTATATCAGAGTGTTACAGTGAGGGGTGTGGTTATATCAGAGTGTTACAGTGAGGGGTGTGGGATACATCAGAGTGTTACAGTGAGGGGTATGGGATATATCAGAGTGTTACAGTGAGGGGTGTGAGGTTTATCAGAGTGTTACAGTGAGGGGTGTGGGATGTATCAGAGTGTTACAGTGAGGGGTGTGGGGTATATCAGAGTGTTACAGTGAGGGGTGTGGGATATATCAGAGTGTTACAGTGAGGGGTGTGGGGTATATCAGAGTGTTACAGTGAGGGGTGTGGGAGATATCAGTGTGTTACAGTGAGGGGTGTGGGATATATCAGAGTGTTACAGTGAGGGGTGTGGGAAATATCAGAGTGTCACAGTGAGGGGTGTGGGATATATCAGAGTGTTACAGTGAGGGGTGTGGGGTATTTCAGAGTGTTACAGTGAGGGTTGTGGGATGTATCAGAGTGTAGAGTGAGGGGTGTGGGATATATCAGAGTGTTACAGTGAGGGGTGTGGGATATATCAGAGTGTTACAGTGAGGGGTGTGGGGTATATCAGGGTGTTACAGTGAGGGGTGTGGGGTATATCAGAGTGTTACAGTGAGGGGTGTGGGACATATCAGAGTGTTACTGTGAGGGGTGTGGGATATATCAGAATGTTACAGTGAGGGGTGTGGAATATATCAGAGTGTCACAGTGAGGGGGGTGGGGGATATCAGAGTGTTACAGTGAGGGGTGTGGGATATATCAGAGTGTTACAGTGAGGGGTGTGGGATATATCAGAGTGTTACAGTGAGGGGTGTGGTGTATATCAGAGTGTTACAGTGAGGGGTGTGGGATATATCAGAGTGTTACAGAGAGGGGTGTGGGGTATATCAGAGTGTTAAAGTGAGGGCTGTGGGATATATCAGAGTGTAACAGAGAGGGGTGTGGGGTATATCAGAGTGTTACAGTGAGGGGTGTGGGATAGATCAGAGTGTTACAGTGAGGGGTGCGGGATATATCAGAGTGTTACAGTGAGGGGTGTGGGGTATGTCAGAGTGTTACAGTGAGGGGTGTGGGGTATATCAGAGTGTTACAGTGAGGGGTGTGGGATATAGCAGAGTGTTGCAGTAGGGGTGTGGGGTATATCAGCGTGTTACAGAGAGGGGTGTGGGGTATATCAGAGTGTTACAGAGAGGGGTGTGTGGTATATCAGAGTGTTACAGTGAGGGGTGTGGGGTATATCAGAGTGTTACATTGAGGGGTGTGGGGTATATCAGATTGTTACAGTGAGGGGTGTGGGATATATCATAGTGTTACAGTGAGGGTGTGGGATATATCAGGCTGTTACAGTGAGGGGTGTGGGATATATCAGTGTGTTACAGTGAGGGGTTTGGGATATATCAGAGTGTTACAGTGAGCGGGTGTGGGATATATCATAGTGTTACAGTGAGGGGTGTTGGATATATCAGAGTGTTACAGTGAGGTGTGTGGGATATATCAGTGTGTTACAGTGAGGGGTTTGGGATATATCAGAGTGTTACAGTGAGGGGGTGTGGGGTATATCAGAGTGTTACAGTGAGGGGTGTGGGATATATCAGAGTGTTACAGTGAGGGGTGTGGGATATATCAGAGTGTCACAGTGAGGGGTGTGGGGTATATCAGAGTGTTACAGTGAGTGGTGTGGGATATATCAGAGTGTTACAGTGAGGGGTGTGGGATATATCAGAGTGTCACAGTGAGGGGTGTGGGATATATCAGAGTGTCACAGTGAGGGGTGTGGGGTATATCAGAGTGTTACAATGAGGGGTGTGGGGAATATCAGAGTGTTACAGTGAGGGTTGTGGGATATATCAGAGTGTTACAATGAGGGGTGTGGGGTATATCAGAGTGTTACAGTGAGGGTTGTGGGATGTATCAGAGTGTTAGAGTGAGGGGTGTGGGGTATATAAGAATGTTGCAGTGAGGGGAGTGGGGTACATCAGACTGTTACAGTGAGGGGTGTGGGGTATATCAGAGTGTTACAGTGAGGGGTGTGGGATATATCAGAGTGTTACAGTGAGGGGTGTGGGATATATCAGAGTGTCACAGTGAGGGGTGTGGGGTATATCAGAGTGTTACAGTGAGGGGTGTGGTTATATCAGAGTGTTACAGTGAGGGGTGTGGGATACATCAGAGTGTTACAGTGAGGGGTATGGGATATATCAGAGTGTTACAGTGAGGGGTGTGAGGTTTATCAGAGTGTTACAGTGAGGGGTGTGGGATGTATCAGAGTGTTACAGTGAGGGGTGTGGGGTATATCAGAGTGTTACAGTGAGGGGTGTGGGATATATCAGAGTGTTACAGTGAGGGGTGTGGGGTATATCAGAGTGTTACAGTGAGGGGTGTGGGAGATATCAGTGTGTTACAGTGAGGGGTGTGGGATATATCAGAGTGTTACAGTGAGGGGTGTGGGAAATATCAGAGTGTCACAGTGAGGGGTGTGGGATATATCAGAGTGTTACAGTGAGGGGTGTGGGGTATTTCAGAGTGTTACAGTGAGGGTTGTGGGATGTATCAGAGTGTAGAGTGAGGGGTGTGGGATATATCAGAGTGTTACAGTGAGGGGTGTGGGATATATCAGAGTGTTACAGTGAGGGGTGTGGGGTATATCAGGGTGTTACAGTGAGGGGTGTGGGGTATATCAGAGTGTTACAGTGAGGGGTGTGGGATATATCAGAGTGTTACTGTGAGAGGTGTGGGATATATCAGAATGTTACAGTGAGGGGTGTGGAATATATCAGAGTGTCACAGTGAGGGGGGTGGGGGATATCAGAGTGTTACAGTGAGGGGTGTGGGATATATCAGAGTGTTACAGTGAGGGGTGTGGGATATATCAGAGTGTTACAGTGAGGGGTGTGGTGTATATCAGAGTGTTACAGTGAGGGGTGTGGGATATATCAGAGTGTTACAGAGAGGGGTGTGGGGTATATCAGAGTGTTAAAGTGAGGGGTGTGGGATATATCAGAGTGTAACAGAGAGGGGTGTGGGGTATATCAGAGTGTTACAGTGAGGGGTGTGGGATAGATCAGAGTGTTACAGTGAGGGGTGCGGGATATATCAGAGTGTTACAGTGAGGGGTGTGGGGTATGTCAGAGTGTTACAGTGAGGGGTGTGGGGTATATCAGAGTGTTACAGTGAGGGGTGTGGGATATAGCAGAGTGTTGCAGTAGGGGTGTGGGGTATATCAGAGTGTTACAGAGAGGGGTGTGGGGTATATCAGAGTGTTACAGAGAGGGGTGTGGGGTATATCAGAGTGTTACAGTGAGGGGTGTGGGGTATATCAGAGTGTTACATTGAGGGGTGTGGGGTATATCAGATTGTTACAGTGAGGGGTGTGGGATATATCATAGTGTTACAGTGAGGGTGTGGGATATATCAGGCTGTTACAGTGAGGGGTGTGGGATATATCAGTGTGTTACAGTGAGGGGTTTGGGATATATCAGAGTGTTACAGTGAGCGGGTGTGGCATATATCATAGTGTTACAGTGAGGGGTGTTGGATATATCAGAGTGTTACAGTGAGGTGTGTGGGATATATCAGTGTGTTAGAGTGAGGGGTTTGGGATATATCAGAGTGTTACAGTGAGGGGGTGTGGGGTATATCAGAGTGTTACAGTGAGGGGTTTGGGATATATCAGAGTTTTACAGTGAGGGGTGTGGGATATATCAGAGTGTCACAGTGAGGGGTGTGGGGTATATCAGAGTGTTACAGTGAGTGGTGTGGGATATATCAGAGTGTTACAGTGAGGGGTGTGGGATATATCAGAGTGTCACAGTGAGGGGTGTGGGATATATCAGAGTGTCACAGTGAGGGGTGTGGGGTATATCAGAGTGTTACAATGAGGGGTGTGGGGAATATCAGAGTGTTACAGTGAGGGTTGTGGGATATATCAGAGTGTTACAATGAGGGGTGTGGGGTATATCAGAGTGTTACAGTGAGGGTTGTGGGATGTATCAGAGTGTTAGAGTGAGGGGTGTGGGGTATATAAGAATGTTGCAGTGAGGGGAGTGGGGTACATCAGACTGTTACAGTGAGGGGTGTGGGGTATATCAGAGTGTTACAGTGAGGGGTGTGGGATATATCAGAGTGTTACAGTGAGGGGTGTGGGATATATCAGAGTGTCACAGTGAGGGGTGTGGGGTATATCAGAGTGTTACAGTGAGTGGTGTGGGATATATCAGAGTGTTACAGTGAGGGGTGTGGGATATATCAGAGTGTCACAGTGAGGGGTGTGGGATATATCAGAGTGTCACAGTGAGGGGTGTGGGGTATATCAGAGTGTTACAATGAGGGGTGTGGGGAATATCAGAGTGTTACAGTGAGGGTTGTGGGATATATCAGAGTGTTACAATGAGGGGTGTGGGGTATATCAGAGTGTTACAGTGAGGGGTGTGGGATATATCAGTGTGTTACAGTGAGGGGTTTGGGATATATCAGAGTGTTACAGTGAGGGGTGTGGGGTATATCAGAGTGTTACAGTGAGGGGTGTGGGGTATATCAGAGTGTTACAGTGAGGGGTGTGGGATATATCAGAGTGTTACAGTGAGGGGTGTGGGATATATCAGAGTGTCACAGTGAGGGGTGTGGGGTATATTAGAGTGTTACAGTGAGGGGTGTGGGATATATCAGAGTGTTACAGTGAGGGGTGTGGGGTATATCAGAGTGTTACAGAGAGGGGAGTGGGGTATATCAGAGTGTTACAGAGAGGGGTGTGGGATATTTCAGAGTGTTACAGTGAGGGGTGTGGGATATATCAGAGTGTTACAGTGAGGGGTGTGGGGTATATCAGAGTGTTACAGTGAGGGGTGTGGGATATATCAGTGTGTTACAGTGAGGGGTTTGGGATATATCAGAGTGTTACAGTGAGGGGTGTGGGGTATATCAGAGTGTTACAGTGAGGGGTGTGGGTTATATCAGAGTGTTACAATGAGGGGTGTGGGGTATATCAGAGTGTTACAGTGAGGGGTGTGGGGTATATCAGATTGTTACAGTGAGGGGTGTGGGGTATATCAGAGTGTTACAGTGAGGGGTGTGGGGTATATCAGAGTGTTACAGTGAGGGGTGTGGGATATATCAGAGTGTCACAGTGAGGGGTGTGGGGTATATCAGAGTGTTACAGTGAGGGTTGTGGGATGTATCAGAGTGTAGAGTGAGGGGTGTGGGATATATCAGAATGTTACAGTGAGGGGTGTGGGATATATCAGTGTGACAGTGAGGGGTGTGGGATATATCAGAGTGTTACAGTGAGGGGTGTGGGGTATATCAGAGCGTTACAGTGAGGGGTGTGGGGTATATCAGAGTGTTACAGTGAGGGGTGTGGGGTATATCAGAGCGTTACAGTGAGGGGTGTGGGGTTTATCAGAGTATTACAGTGAGGGGTGTGGGGTATATCAGAGTGTTACAGTGAGGGGTGTGGCGTATATCAGAGCGTTACAGTGAGGGGTGTGGGGTATATCAGAGTGTTACAGGGAGGGGTGTGGGATATATCAGAGTGTTACAGTGAGGGGTGTGAGGTTTATCAGAGTGTGACAGTGAGGGGTGTGGGATGTATCAGAGTGTAGAGTGAGGGGTGTGGGGTATATAAGAATGTTGCAGTGAGGGGAGTGGGGTACATCAGACTGTTACAGTGAGGGTTGATGTGTACATCAGGGAGTTACTGGGAAAGGTGTGGGGTATATCAGAGTGTTACAGTGAGGAGTGTGGGATATAGCAGAGTGTTGCAGTAGGGGTGTGGGATATATCAGATTGTTACAGTGAGGGGTGTGGGGTATATCAGATTGTTACAGAGAGGGGTGTGGGGTATATCAGAGTGTTACAGTGAGGGGTGTGGGGGATATCAGAGTGTTACAGTGAGAGGTGTGGGATATATCAGAGTGTTACAGTGAGGGGTGTGGGATATATCAGAGTGTTACAGTGAGGGGTGTGGGGTATATCAGAGTGTTACAGTGAGGGGTGTGGGATATATCAGAGTGTTACAGAGAGGGGTGTGGGGTATATCAGAGTGTTACAGAGAGGGGTGTGGGATATTTCAGAGTGTTACAGTGAGGGGTGTGGGATATATCAGAGTGTTACAGTGAGGGGTGTGGGATATATCAGAGTGTTACAGTGAGGGGTGTGGGATATATCAGAGTGTCACAGTGAGGGGTGTGGGGTATATCAGAGTGTTACAATGAGGGGTGTGGGGTATATCAGAGTGTTACAGTGAGGGGTGTGGGGTATATCAGAGTGTTACAGTGAGTGTTGTGGGATATATCAGAGTGTTACAGTGAGGGGTGTGGGATATAGCAGAGTGTCACAGTGAGGAGTGTGGGATATATCAGAGTGTCACAGTGAGGGGTGTGGGGTATATCAGTGTGTTACAATGAGGGGTGTGGGGTAAATCAGAGTGTTACAGTGAGGGTTGTGGGATATATCAGAGTGTTACAGTGAGGGGTGTGGGATATAGCAGAGTGTCACAGTGAGGAGTGTGGGATATATCAGAGTGTTAAAGCGAGTGTTGTGGGATATATCAGAGTGTTACAGTGAGGGGTGTGGGATATATCAGAGTGTTACAGTGAGGGGTGTGGGATATATCAGAGTGTTACAGTGCGGGGTGTGGGGTACATCAGAGTGTTACAGTGAGGCGTGTGGGGTATATCTGAGTGTTACAGTGAGGGGAGTGCGGGACATCAGAGTGTTACAGTGAGGGGTGTGGGATATATCTGAGTGTTACAGTGATGGGTGTGGGGTATATCAGAGTGTTAAAGCGAGTGTTGTGGGATATATCAGAATGTTACAGTGACGGATGTGGGATATATCAGAGTGTTACAGTGAGGGGTGTGGGATATATCTGAGTGTTACAGTGCGGGGTGTGGGGTACATCAGAGTGTTACAGTGAGGCGTGTGCGGTATATCTGAGTGTTACAGTGAGGGGAGTGCGGGACATCAGAGTGTTTCAGTGAGGGGTGTGGGATATATCAGAATTTTACAGTGAGGTGTGTGGGATATATCAGAGTGTTACAGTGAACGGGGCGTAAAACATCAGAGTGTTACAGTGAGGGGTGTGGCATATATCAGAGTGTTAGAGTAAGGGGTGTGGAGTATATCAGAGAGTTACAGTGAGGGGAGTGGGGTATATCAGAGTGTTACACTGAGGGGTTTGGGGTTGATCAGAGTGTTACAGTGAGGGGTGTGGGGTATATCAGAGTGTTACAGTGAGGGGTGTGGGGTATATCAGAGTGTTACAGTGAGGGGTTTGGGATACATCAGAGTGTTACAGTGAGGGGTGTCAGGTTTATCAGAGTGTTACAGTGAGGGGTGTGAGATATATCAGAGTGTTACAGTGAGGGGTGTGGGATATATCAGAGTGTTACAGTGAGGGGTTTGGGGTATATCAGATGGTTACACTGAGGGGTGTGGGGTATATCAGAGTGTTACAGTGAGGGGTTTGGGGTATATCAGAGTGTTACACTGAGGGGTGTCAGGTTTATCAGAGTGTTACAGTGAGGGGTGTGGGATATATCAGAGTGTTACAGTGAGGGGTGTGGGATATATCAGAGTGTTACAGTGAGGGGTTTGGGGTATATCAGAGTGTTACACTGAGGGGTGTGGGGTATATCAGAGGGTTACAGTGAGGGGTGTGGGGTATATCAGAGTGTTACAGTGAGGGGTGTGGGTATATCAGAGTGTTACAGTGAGGGGTGTGGGATACATCAGAGTGTTACAGTGAGGGGTATGGGATATATCAGAGTGTTACAGTGAGGGGTGTGAGGTTTATCAGAGTGTTACAGTGAGGGGTGTGGGATGTATCAGAGTGTTACAGTGAGGGGTGTGGGGTATATCAGAGTGATACAGTGAGGGGTGTGGGATATATCAGAGTGTTACAGTGAGGGGTGTGCGGTATATCAGAGTGTTACAGTGAGGGTTGTGGGGTATATCAGAGTGTTACAGTGAGGGGTGTGGGATAGAGCGGAGTGTTGCAGTAGGGGTGTGGGGTATATCAGAGTGTTACAGAGAGGGGTGTGGGGTATATCAGAGTGTTACAGAGAGGGGTGTGGGGTATATCAGAGTGTTACAGTGCGGGGTGTGGGATAAATCAGAGTGTTACAGTGAGGGGTGTCGGGTATATCAGAGTGTTACAGTGAGGGGTGTGGGATATATCAGTGTGTTACAGTGAGGGGTTTGGGATATATCAGAGTGTTACAGTGAGGGGGTGTGGGGTATATCAGAGTGTTACAGTGAGGGGTGTGGGAGATATCAGTGTGTTACAGTGAGGGGTGTGGGATATATCAGAGTGTTACAGTGAGGGGTGTGGGAAATATCAGAGTGTCACAGTGAGGGGTGTGGGATATATCAGAGTGTTACAGTGAGGGGTGTGGGGTATATCAGAGTGTTACAGTGAGGGTTGTGGGATGTATCAGAGTGTAGAGTGAGGGGTGTGGGATATATCAGAGTGTTACAGTGAGGGGTGTGGGATATATCAGAGTGTTACAGTGAGGGGTGTGGGATATATCAGAGTGTTACAGTGAGGGGTGTGGGATATATCAGAGTGTTACAGTGAGGGGTGTGGGATATATCAGAGTGTTACAGTGAGGGGTTTGGGGTATATCAGAGTGTTACAGTGAGGGGTGTGGGATATATCAGAGTGTTACTGTGAGGGGTGTGGGATATATCAGAATGTTACAGTGAGGGGTGTGGAATATATCAGAGTGTCACAGTGAGGGGGGTGGTGTATATCAGAGTGTTACAGTGAGGGGTGTGGGATATATCAGAGTGTTACAGTGAGGGGTTTGTGGTATATCAGAGTGTTACACTGAGGGGTGTGGGGTATATCAGAGTGTTACAGTGAGGGGTTTGGGGTATATCAGAGTGTTACACTGAGGGGTGTCAGGTTTATCAGAGTGTTACAGTGAGGGGTGTGGGATATATCAGAGTGTTACAGTGAGGGGTGTGGGATATATCAGAGTGTTACAGTGAGGGGTTTGGGGTATATCAGAGTGTTACACTGAGGGGTGTGGGGTATATCAGAGGGTTACAGTGAGGGGTGTGGGGTATATCAGAGTGTTACAGTGAGGGGTGTGGGTATATCAGAGTGTTACAGTGAGGGGTGTGGGATACATCAGAGTGTTACAGTGAGGGGTATGGGATATATCAGAGTGTTACAGTGGGGGGTGTGAGGTTTATCAGAGTGTTACAGTGAGGGGTGTGGGATGTATCAGAGTGTTACAGTGAGGGGTGTGGGGTATATCAGAGTGTTACAGTGAGGGGTGTGGGATATATCGGAGTGTTACAGTGAGGGGTGTGGGGTATATCAGAGTGTTACAGTGAGGGTTTTGGGGTATATCAGGTTGTTACAGTGAGGGGTGTGGGATATAGCGGAGTGTTGCAGTAGGGGTGTGGGGTATATCAGAGTGTTACAGAGAGGGGTGTGGGGTATATCAGAGTGTTACAGAGAGGGGTGTGGGGTATATCAGAGTGTTACAGTGCGGGGTGTGGGATAAATCAGAGTGTTACAGTGAGGGGTGTCGGGTATATCAGAGTGTTACAGTGAGGGGTGTGGGATATATCAGTGTGTTACAGTGAGGGGTTTGGGATATATCAGAGTGTTACAGTGAGGGGGTGTGGGGTATATCAGAGTGTTACAGTGAGGGGTGTGGGAGATATCAGTGTGTTACAGTGAGGGGTGTGGGATATATCAGAGTGTTACAGTGAGGGGTGTGGGAAATATCAGAGTGTCACAGTGAGGGGTGTGGGATATATCAGAGTGTTACAGTGAGGGGTGTGGGGTATTTCAGAGTGTTACAGTCAGGGTTGTGGGATGTATCAGAGTGTAGAGTGAGGGGTGTGGGATATATCAGAGTGTTACAGTGAGGGGTGTGGGATATATCAGAGTGTTACAGTGAGGGGTGTGGGATATATCAGAGTGTTACAGTGAGGGGTGTGGGGTATATCAGGGTGTTACAGTGAGGGGTGTGGGATATATCAGAGTGTTACAGTGAGGGGTGTGGGGTATATCAGAGTGTTACAGTGAGGGGTGTGGGGTATATCAGAGTGTTACAGTGAGGGGTGTGGGATATATCAGAGTGTTACTGTGAGGGGTGTGGGATATATCAGAATGTTACAGTGAGGGGTGTGGAATATATCAGAGTGTCACAGTGAGGGGGGTGGGGTATATCAGAGTGTTACAGTGAGGGGTGTGGGATATATCAGAGTGTTACAGTGAGGGGTGTGGGATATATCAGAGTGTTACAGTGAGGGGTGTGGTGTATATCAGAGTGTTACAGAGAGGGGTGTGGGGTATATCAGAGTGTTAAAGTGAGGGGTGTGGGATATATCAGAGTGTAACAGAGAGGGGTGTGGGGTATATCAGAGTGTTACAGTGAGGGGTGTGGGATAGATCAGAGTGTTACAGTGAGGGGTGCGGGATATATCAGAGTGTTACAGTGAGGGGTGTGGGGTATGTCAGAGTGTTACAGTGAGGGGTGTGGGGTATATCAGAGTGTTACAGTGAGGGGTGTGGGATATAGCAGAGTGTTGCAGTAGGGGTGTGGGGTATATCAGAGTGTTACAGAGAGGGGTGTGGGGTATATCAGAGTGTTACAGAGAGGGGTGTGGGGTATATCAGAGTGTTACAGTGAGGGGTGTGGGGTATATCAGAGTGTTACATTGAGGGGTGTGGGGTATATCAGATTGTTACAGTGAGGGGTGTGGGATATATCATAGTGTTACAGTGAGGGTGTGGGATATATCAGGCTGTTACAGTGAGGGGTGTGGGATATATCAGTGTGTTACAGTGAGGGGTTTGGGATATATCAGAGTGTTACAGTGAGCGGGTGTGGGATATATCATAGTGTTACAGTGAGGGGTGTTGGATCTATCAGAGTGTTACAGTGAGGTGTGTGGGATATATCAGTGTGTTACAGTGAGGGGTTTGGGATATATCAGAGTGTTACAGTGAGGGGGTGTGGGGTATATCAGAGTGTTACAGTGAGGGGTGTGGGATATATCAGAGTGTTACAGTGAGGGGTGTGGGATATATCAGAGTGTCACAGTGAGGGGTGTGGGGTATATCAGAGTGTTACAGTGAGTGGTGTGGGGTATATCAGAGTGTTACAGTGAGGGGTGTGGGATATATCAGAGTGTCACAGTGAGGGGTGTGGGATATATCAGAGTGTCACAGTGAGGGGTGTGGGGTATATCAGAGTGTTACAATGAGGGGTGTGGGGAATATCAGAGTGTTACAGTGAGGGTTGTGGGATATATCAGAGTGTTACAATGAGGGGTGTGGGGTATATCAGAGTGTTACAGTGAGGGTTGTGGGATGTATCAGAGTGTTAGAGTGAGGGGTGTGGTGTATATAAGAATGTTGCAGTGAGGGGAGTGGGGTACATCAGACTGTTACAGTGAGGGTTGTGGGATATATCAGAGTGTTACAATGAGGGGTGTGGGGTATATCAGAGTGTTACAGTGAGGGGTGTGGGGTATATCAGAGAGTTACAGTGAGGGGTGTGGGGTATATCAGAGTGTTACAGTGAGGGGTTGTGGGGTATATCAGACTGTTACAATGAGGGGTGTGGGGTATATTAGAGTGTTACAGTGAGGGGTGTGGGGTATATCAGAGTGTTACAGTGAGGGTTGTGGGGTATATCAGAGAGTTACAGTGAGGGGTGTGGGGGATATCAGAGTGTTACACTGAGGGGTGTGGGGTATATCAGAGGGTTACAGTTAGGGGTGTGGGATATATCAGAGTGTTACAGTGAGGGGTGTGGGTATATCAGAGTGTTACAGTGAGGGGTGTGGGATACATCAGAGTGTTACAGTGAGGGGTGTGGGATATATCAGAGTGTTACAGTGAGGGGTGTGGGGTATATCAGAGTGTTACAGTGAGGGGTGTGGGATGTATCAGAGTGTTACAGTGAGGGGTGCGGGATATATCAGAGTGTTACAGTGAGGGGTGTGGGGTAAGTCAGAGTGTTACAGTGAGGGGTGTGGGGTATATCAGAGTGTTACAGTGAGGGGTGTGGGATATAGCAGAGTGTTGCAGTAGGGGTGTGGGGTATATCAGAGTGTTACAGAGAGGGGTGTGGGGTATATCAGAGTGTTACAGAGAGGGGTGTGGGGTATATCAGAGTGTTACAGTGAGGGGTGTGGGGTATATCAGAGTGTTACATTGAGGGGTGTGGGGTATATCAGATTGTTACAGTGAGGGGTGTGGGATATATCAGGCTGTTACAGTGAGGGGTGTGGGATATATCAGTGTGTTACAGTGAGGGGTTTGGGATATATCAGAGTGTTACAGTGAGGGGTGTTGGATATATCAGAGTGTTACAGTGAGGTGTGAGGGATATATCAGTGTGTTACAGTGAGGGGTTTGGGATATATCAGAGTGTTACAGTGAGGGGGTGTGGGGTATATCAGAGTGTTACTGTGAGGGGTGTGGGATATATCAGAGTGTTACAGTGAGGGGTGTGGGATATATCAGAGTGTCACAGTGAGGGGTGTGGGGTATATCAGAGTGTTACAATGAGGGGTGTGGGGTATATCAGAGTGTTACAGTGAGGGGTGTGGGGTATATCAGAGTGTTACAGTGAGTGGTGTGGGATATATCAGAGTGTTACAGTGAGGGGTGTGGGATATATCAGAGTGTCACAGTGAGGGGTGTGGGATATATCAGAGTGTCACAGTGAGGGGTGTGGGGTATATCAGAGTGTTACAATGAGGGGTGTGGGGAATATCAGAGTGTTACAGTGAGGGTTGTGGGATATATCAGAGTGTTACAATGAGATGTGTGGGGTATATCAGAGTGTTACAGTGAGCGTTGTGGGATGTATCAGAGTGTTAGAGTGAGGGGTGTGGGGTATATAAGAATGTTGCAGTGAGGGGAGTGGGGTACATCAGACTGTTACAGTGAGGGTTGTGGGATATATCAGAGTGTTACAATGAGGGGTGTGGGGTATATCAGAGTGTTACAGTGAGGGGTGTGGGGTATATCAGAGAGTTACAGTGAGGGGTGTGGGGTATATCAGAGTGTTACAGTGAGGGGTTGTGGGGTATATCAGAATGTTACAATGAGGGGTGTGGGGTATATTAGAGTGTTACATTGAGGGGTGTGGGGTATATCAGAGTGTTACAGTGAGGGTTGTGGGGTATATCAGAGAGTTACAGTGAGGGGTGTGGGGGATATCAGAGTGTTACACTGAGGGGTGTGGGGTATATCAGAGGGTTACAGTTAGGGGTGTGGGATATATCAGAGTGTTACAGTGAGGGGTGTGGGTATATCAGAGTGTTACAGTGAGGGGTGTGGGATACATCAGAGTGTTACAGTGAGGGGTGTGGGATATATCAGAGTGTTACAGTGAGGGGTGTGAGGTTTATCAGAGTGTTACAGTGAGGGGTGTGGGATGTATCAGAGTGTTACAGTGAGGGGTGTGGGATATATCAGAGTGTTACAGTGAGGGGTGTGGGGTGTATCAGAGTGTTACAGTGAGGGGTGTGGGATATATCAGAATGTAACAGTGAGGGGTGTGATGTTTATCAGGGTTTTAGAGTGAGGGGTGTGCGGTATATCAGAGTGTGACAGTGAGCGGTGCGTAAAACATCAGAGTGTTATAGTGAGGGGTGTGGCATATATCAGAGTGTTAGATTACGGGTTGTGGGGTATATCAGAGTGTTACAGTGAGGGGTGTGGGGTATATCAGAGTGTTACAGTGAGGGGTGTGGGGTATATCAGAGTGTTACAGTGAGGGGTGTGGGGTATATCAGATTGTTACAGTGAGCGGTTGTGGGGTATATCAGACTGTTACAATGAGGGGTGTGGGGTATATTAGAGTGTTACAGTGAGGGGTGTGGAATATATCAGAGTGTTACAGTGAGGCGTGTGGGATATATCAGGGAATTTTTGTGAGGGGTGTGAGGTTTATCAGGTTTAAGTTTGAAGGGTGTGGAGTATATCAGAGTGTGATAGTGAGGGGTGTGGTGTCTGTAAGGTGTTCCAGGGCGGGGTGTGGGTCTATCAGAATGTCACTGTGAGGTGTGTGGAGTATATCAGTGTTACTGTGAGGGATGTGAGATATAACAGAGTGTTATAGTGAGGGGTGTGGGATATATCAGAGTGTTACAGTGAGGGGTGTGGGATATATCAGAGTGTTACAGTGAGGGGTGTGGGGTACATCAGAATGTTACAGTGAGGGGTGTGGGATCTATCAGAGTGTTACAGTGAGCGGTGCGTAAAATATCAGAGTTATACGCTGAGGTTTGTGGGGTACATGAGTCTCAAAGTGAGCGGTTTGCGATATGTCAGAGTGTTAGGGTAAGGGTTGTGGGGTATATCAGAGTGTTACAGTGAGGGGCGTGGGATATATCAGAGTGTTACAGTGAGGGGTGTGGGGTATATCAGAGTGTTACAATGAGGTGTGTGGGGTATATCAGAGTGTTATAGTGAGTGGTGTGGGATATATCAGAGTGTTACAGTGAGGGGTGTGGGGTATATCAGAGTGTTACATTGAGGGGTGTGGGATATATCAGAGTGTTACAGTGAGGGGTGTGGGGTGTATCAGAGAGTTACAGTGAGGTGTGTGGGATATATCAGAGTGTTACAGTGAGGGGTGTGCGGTATATCAGAGTTTTACATTGAGGGGTGTGTGATATATCAGAGTGTTACAGTGAGGGGTGTGGGGCATATCAGAGAGTTACAGTGAGGTATGTGGGATATATCAGAGTGTTAAAGTGAGGGGTGTGTGTTATATCAGAGTGTTACTGTGAGGGGTGTGGGATATATCAGAGTGTTACAGTGAGGGGTGTGGGATATATCAGAGTGTTACATTGAGGGGTGTGGGATATATCAGAGTGTTACAGTGAGGGGTGTGGGGTATATCAGAGTGTTACAGTGAGGGGTGTGGGATATATCACAGTGTTACAGTGAGGGGTGTGGGGTATATCAGAGTGTTACAGTGAGGGGTGTGGGATATATCAGAGTGTTACAGTGAGGGGTGTGGGATATATCAGAGTGTTACAGTGAGGAGTGTGGGATATTACAGAGTGTTACAGTGAGGTGTGTGGGGTATATCAGATTGTGACAGTGAGGGGTGTGGGATGTATCAGAGTGTTATAGTGAGGGGAGTGAGGTATATCAGAGTGTTAAAGTGAGGGGTGTGGGGTATATCAGAATGTTAAAGTGAGGGGTGTGGGATATATCAGAGTGTTACAGTGAGGGGTGTGGTGTATATCAGAGTGTTACAGTGAGGGATGTGGTATATATCAGAGTGTTAGAGTGAGGGGTGTGAGGTTTATCAGGGGTTTAGAGTGAGGGGTGTGCAGTATATCAGAGTGTTACAGTGAACGGTGCGTAAAACATCAGAGTGTTCCAGTGAGGATGGCATAAATCAGAGTGTTAGAGTAAGGGTTGTGGAGTATATCAGAGTGTTAAAGTGAGGGGTGTGGGTATATCAGAGTGTTACAGTGAGGGGTGTGGGATATATCACAGAGTTACAGTGAGGGGTGTGGGGTCCTTCAGAGTGTTACAGTGAGGGGTGTCAGGTTTATCAGAGTGTTACAGTGAGGGGTGTGGGATGTATCAGAGTGTTACAGTGAGGGGTGTGGGGTATATCAGAGTGTTACACTGAGGGGTGTGGGGTATATCAGAGTGTTACAGTGAGGGGTGTGGGGTATATCAAAGTGTTACAGTGAGGGGTGTGGGTATATCAGAGTGTTACAGTGAGGGGTGTGGGATATATCAGAGTGTTACAGTGAGGGGTGTGGGGTATATCAGAGTGTTACAGTGAGGGGTGTGGGGTATACCAGAGTGTTACAGTGAGGGGTGTGGGGTATATCAGAGTGTTACAGTGAGGGGTGTGGGGTATATCAGAGTGTTACAGTGAGGGGTGTGGGATATATCAGAGTGTTACAGTGTGGGGTGTGGGGTATATCAGAATGTTACAGTGAGTGGTGTGGGGTATATCAGAGTGTTACAGTGAGGGGTGTGGGGTATATCAGAGTGTTACAGTGAGGGGTGTGGGGTATATCAGAGTGTTACAGTGAGGGGTGTGGGATATATCAGAGTGTTACAGTGAGGGGTGTGGGATATATCAGAGTGTTACTGTGAGGGGTGTGGGGTATATCAGAGTGTTACAGTGAGGGGTGTGGGATATATCAGAGTGTTACAGTGAGGGGTGTGGGATATATCAGAGTGTTACAGTGAGTGGTGTGGGGTATATCAGAGTGTTACTGTGAGGGGTGTGGGATATATCAGAGTGTTACAGTGAGGGGTGTGGGATATATCAGAGTGTTACAGTGAGGGGTGTGGGATATATCAGAGTGTTACAGTGAGGGGTGTGGGGTATATCAGAGTGTTACAGTGAGGGGTGTGGGGTATATCAGAGTGTTACAGTGAGGGGTGTGGGATATATCAGAGTGTTACAGTGAGGGGTGTGGGGTATATCAGAGTGTTACAGTGAGTGGTGTGGGATATATCAGAGTGTTACAGTGAGGGGTGTGGGATATATCAGAGTGTTACAGTGAGGGGTGTGGGGTATATCAGAGTGTTACAGTGAGGGGTGTGAGGTTTATCAGGGTTTTAGAGTGAGGTGTGTGCGGTATATCAGAGTGTTACAGTGAGGGTTGTGGGGTATATCAGAGAGTTACAGTGAGGGGTGTGTAGTATATCAGAGTGTTACACTGCGGGGTGTGGGGTATATCAGAGTGTTACAGTGAGGGGTGTGGGGTATATCAGAGTGTTACAGTGAGGGGTGTGGGTATATCAGAGTGTTACAGTGAGGGGTGCGGGATATTTCAGAGGGTTACAGTGAGGAGTGTGGGATATATCAGAGTGTTACAGTGAGGGGTGTGAGGTTTATCAGAGTGTTACAGTGAGGGGTGTGGGAAATATCAGGGTGTTACAGTGAGGGGTGTGGGAAATATCAGGGTGTTACAGTGAGGGGCTTGGGGAATATCAGAGTGTTACAGTGAGGGGTGTCGGGTATATCAGAGTGTTACAGTGAGCGGTGCGTATAATATCAGAGTTATACGCTGAGGTTTGTGGGGTACATGAGTCTCAAAGTGAGCGGTTTGCGATATATCAGAGTGTTAGGGTAAGGGTTGTGGGGTATATCAGAGTGTTACATTGAGGGGCGTGGGATATATCAGAGTGTTAAAGCGAGTGGTGTGGGATATTTCAGAATGTTACAGTGAGGGGTGTGCGGTATATCAGAGTGTTACATTGAGGGGTGTGGGATATATCAGAGTGTTACAGTGAGGGGTGTGGGGCATATCAGAGAGTTACAGTGAGGTGTGTGGGATATATCAGAGTGTTACAGTGAGGTGTGTGGGATATATCAGAGTGTTAAATTGAGGGGTGTGTGTTATATCAGAGTGTTACTGTGAGGGGTGTGGGATATATCAGAGTGTTACAGTGAGGGGTGTGGGATATATCAGAGTTTTACATTGAGGGGTGTGCGATATATCAGAGTGTGACAGTGAGGGGTGTGGGGTATATCAGAGTGTTATAGTGAGGGGTGTGGAATATATCAGAGTGTTACAGTGAGGGGTGTGGGATATTACAGAGTGTTACAGTGAGGTGTGTGGGATATATCAGATTGTGACAGTGAGGGGTGTGGGATGTATCAGAGTGTTATAGTGATGGGAGTGAGGTATATCAGAGTGTTACAGTGAGGGGTGTGGGGTATATCAGAGTGTTAAAGTGAGGGGTGTGGGATATATCAGAGTGTTACAGTGAGGGGTGTGGTGTATACCAGAGTGTTACAGTGAGGGGTGTGAGGTTTATCAGGGGTTTAGAGTGAGGGGTGTGCGGTATATCAGAGTGTTACAGTGAACGGTGCGTAAAACATCAGAGTGTTACAGTGAGGGGTGTGGGATGTATCAGAGTGTTACAGTGAGGGGTGTCGGGTTTATCAGAGTGTTACAGTGAGGGGTGTGAGATGTATCAGAGGGTTACAGTGAGGGGTGTGGGGTATATCAGAGTGTTACACTGAGGGGTGTGGGGTATATCAGAGTGTTACAGTGAGGGGTGTGGGGTATATCAGAGTGTTACAGTGAGGGGTGTGGGTATATCAGAGTGTTACAGTGAGGGGTGTGGGATATATCAGAGTGTTACAGTGAGGGGTGTGGGATATATCAGAGAGTTACAGTGAGGGGTGTGAGGTTTATCAGAGTGTTACAGTGAGGGGTGTGGGATATATCAGAGTGTTACAGTGAGGGGTGTGGGGTATATCAGAGTGTTACTGTGAGGGGTGTGGGGTATATCAGAGTGTTACAGTGAGGGGTGTGGGGTATATCAGAGTGTTACAGTGAGGGTTGTGGGGTATATCAGAGAGTTACAGTGAGGGGTGTGGGGTATATCAGAGTGTTACAGTGAGGGGTGTGGCATATATCAGAGTGTTACAGTGAGGGGTGTGGGGTATATCAGAGTGTTACAGTGAGGGGTGTCGGTATATCAGAGTGTTCCAGTGACGGGTGTGGGATATATCAGAGTGTTACAGTGAGGGGTGTGGGATATATCAGAGTGTTACAGTGAGGGGTGTGGGGTATATCAGAGTGTTACTGTGAGGGGTGTGGGGTATATCAGAGTGTTACAGTGAGGGGTGTGGGGTATATCAGAGTGTTACAGTGAGGGTTGTGGGGTATATCAGAGAGTTACAGTGAGGGGTGTGGGGTATATGAGAGTGTTACAGTGAGGGGTGTGGGGTATATCAGAGTGTTACAGTGAGGGGTGTGGGGTATATCAGAGTGTTACAGTGAGGGGTGTCGGGATATATCAGACTGTTACACTGAGGGGTGTGGGGTATATTAGAGTGTTACAGTGAGGGGTGTGGAATATATCAGAGTGTTACAGTGAGGCGTGTGGCATATGTCAGGGAGTTTTTGTGAGGGGTGTGGGGTTTATCAGGGTTTAAGTTTGAAGGGTGTGGGGTATATCAGAGTGTGATAGTGAGGGGTGTGGTGTCTGTAAGTTGTTCCAGGGCAGGGTGTGGGTCTATCAGAAAGTCACTGTGAGGTGTGTGGAGTATATCAGTGTTCCTGTGAGGGATGTGAGATATAACAGAGTGTTATAGTGAGGGGTGTGAGGTTTATCAGGGGTTTAGAGTGAGGGGTGTGCGGTATATCAGAGTGTTACAGTGAACGGTGCGTAAAATATCAGAGTGTTACAGTGAGGGGTGTGGGATGTATCAGAGTGTTACAGTGAGGGGTGTGGGGTATATCAGAGTGTTACAGTGAGGGGTGTGAGATGTATCAGAGGGTTACAGTGAGGGGTGTGGGGTATATCAGAGTGTTACACTGAGGGGTGTGGGGTATATCAGAGTGTTACAGTGAGGGGTGTGGGTATATCAGAGTGTTACAGTGAGGGGTGTGGGATATATCAGAGTGTTACAGTGAGGGGTGTGGGATATATCAGAGAGTTACAGTGAGGGGTGTGAGGTTTATCAGAGTGTTACATTGAGGGGTGTGGGATATATCAGAGTGTTACAGTGAGGGGTGTGGGGTATATCAGAGTGTTACTGTGAGGGGTGTGGGGTATATCAGAGTGTTACAGTGAGGGGTGTGGGGTATATCAGAGTGTTACAGTGAGGGTTGTGGGGTATATCAGAGAGTTACAGTGAGGGGTGTGGGGTATATCAGAGTGTTACAGTGAGGGGTGTGGGATATATCAGAGTGTTACAGTGAGGGGTGTGGGGTATATCAGAGTGTTACAGTGAGGGGTGTCGGTATATCAGAGTGTTCCAGTGAGGGGTGTGGGATATATCAGAGTGTTACAGTGAGGGGTGTGGGATATATCAGAGTGTTACAGTGAGGGGTGTGGGGTATATCAGAGTGTTACTGTGAGGGTTGTGGGGTATATCAGAGTGTTACAGTGAGGGGTGTGGGGTATATCAGAGTGTTACAGTGAGGGTTGTGGGGTATATCAGAGAGTTACAGTGAGGGGTGTGGGGTATATGAGAGTGTTACAGTGAGGGGTGTGGGATATATCAGAGTGTTACAGTGAGGGGTGTGGGGTATATCAGAGTGTTACAGTGAGGGGTGTCGGGATATCAGAGTGTTCCATTGATGGGTGTGGGATATATCAGAGTGTTACAGTGAGGGTTGTGGGGTATATCAGAGAGTTAAAGTGAGGGGTGTGGGGTATATCAGAGTGTTACAGTGAGGGGTGTGGGGTATATCAGAGTGTTACAGTGAGGGGTGTGGGGTATATCAGAGTGTTACAGTGAGGGGTTGTGGGGTATATCAGACTGTTACACTGAGGGGTGTGGGGTATATTAGAGTGTTACAGTGAGGGGTGTGGAATATATCAGAGTGTTACAGTGAGGCGTGTGGGATATGTCAGGGAGTTTTTGTGAGGGGTGTGGGGTTTATCAGGGTTTAAGTTTGAAGGGTGTGGGGTATATGAGAGTGTTACAGTGAGGGGTGTCGGTATATCAGGGTGTTCCAGTGAGGGGTGTGGGATATATCAGAGTGTTACAGTGAGGGGTGTGGGATATATCAGAGTGTTACAGTGAGGGGTGTGGGATGTATCAGAGTGTTACAGTGAGGGGTGTGGGGTATATCAGAGTGTTACACTGAGGGGTGTGGGGTATATCAGAGTGTTACAGTGAGGGGTGTGGGGTATATCAGAGTGTTACAGTGAGGGGTGTGGGTATATCAGAGTGTTACAGTGAGGGGTGTGGGATATATCAGAGTGTTACAGTGAGGGGTGTGGGGTATATCAGAGTGGTACAGTGAGGGGTGTGGGGTATATCAGAGTGTTACAGTGAGGGGTGTGGGGTATATCAGAGTGTTACAGTGAGGGGTGTGGGATATATCAGAGTGTTACAGTGAGGGGTGTGGGGTATATCAGAGTGTTACAGTGAGTGGTGTGGGGTATATCAGAGTGTTACAGTGAGGGGTGTGGGGTATATCAGAGTGTTACAGTGAGGGGTGTGGGGTATATCAGAGTGTTACAGTGAGGGGTGTGGGATATATCAGAGTGTTACAGTGAGGGGTGTGGGATATATCAGAGTGTTACTGTGAGGGGTGTGGGGTATATCAGAGTGTTACAGTGAGGGGTGTGGGATATATCAGAGTGTTACAGTGAGGGGTGTGGGATATATCAGAGTGTTACAGTGAGTGGTGTGGGGTATATCAGAGCGTTACAGTGAGGGGTGTGGGATATATCAGAGTGTTACAGTGAGGGGTGTGGGATATATCAGAGTGTTACAGTGAGGGGTGTGGGATATATCAGAGTGTTACAGTGAGGGGTGTGGGGTATATCAGAGTGTTACAGTGAGGGGTGTGGGGTATATCAGAGTGTTACAGTGAGGGGTGTGGGATATATCAGAGTGTTACAGTGAGGGGTGTGGGGTATATCAGAGTGTTACAGTGAGGGGTGTGGGATATATCAGAGTGTTACAGTGAGGGGTGTGGGATATATCAGAGTGTTACAGTGAGGGGTGTGGGGTATATCAGAGTGTTACAGTGAGGGGTGTGGGATATATCAGAGTGTTACAGTGAGGGGTGTGAGGTTTATCAGGGTTTTGGAGTGAGGTGTGTGCGGTATATCAGAGTGTTACAGTGAGGGTTGTGGGGTATATCAGAGAGTTACAGTGAGGGGTGTGTAGTATATCAGAGTGTTACACTGCGGGGTGTGGGGTATATCAGAGTGTTGCAGTGAGGGGTGTGGGGTATATCAGAGTGTTACAGTGAGGGGTGTGGGTATATCAGAGTGTTACAGTGAGGGGTGCGGGATATTTCAGAGGGTTACAGTGAGGAGTGTGGGATATATCAGAGTGTTCCAGTGAGGGGTGTGAGGTTTATCAGAGTGTTACAGTGAGGGGTGTGGGAAATATCAGGGTGTTACAGTGAGGGGTGTGGGATATATCAGAGTGTTGCAGTGAGGGGTGTGAGGTTTATCAGAGTGTTACAGTGAGGGGTGTGGGAAATATCAGGGTGTTACAGTGAGGGGCTTGGGGTATATCAGAGTGTTACAGTGAGGGGTGTGGTGTATATCAGAGGGTTACAGTGAGCGGTGCGTATAATATCAGAGTTATACGCTGAGGTTTGTGGGGTACATGAGTCTCAAAGTGAGCGGTTTGCGATATATCAGAGTGTTAGGGTAAGGGTTGTGGGGTATATCAGAGTGTTACATTGAGGGGCGTGGGATATATCAGAGTGTTAAAGCGAGTGGTGTGGGATATATCAGAATGTCACAGTGAGGGGTGTGCGGTATATCAGAGTGTTACATTGAGGGGTGTGGGATATATCAGAGTGTTACAGTGAGGGGTGTGGGGTATATCAGAGAGTTACAGTGAGGTGTGTGGGATATATCAGAGTGTTACAGTGAGGGGTGTGCGGTATATCAGAGTGTTACATTGAGGGGTGTGTGATATATCAGAGTGTTACAGTGAGGGGTGTGGGATATATCAGAGTGTTACATTGAGGGGTGTGGGATATATCAGAGTGTTACAGTGAGGGGTGTGGGGTATATCAGAGTGTTACAGTGAGGGGTGTGGGATATATCACAGTGTTACAGTGAGGGGTGTGGGGTATATCAGAGTGTTACAGTGAGGGGTGTGGGATATTACAGAGTGTTACAGTGAGGTGTGTGGGATATATCAGATTGTGACAGTGAGGGGTGTGGGATGTATCAGAGTGTTATAGTGAGGGGAGTGAGGTATATCAGAGTGTTACAGTGAGGGGTGTGGGGTATATCAGTGTGGAAAAGTGAGGGGTGTGGGATATATCAGAGTGTTACAGTGAGGGGTGTGATGTATATCAGAGTGTTACAGTGAGGGATGTGGTATATATCTGAGTGTTACAGTGAGGGGTGTGAGGTTTATCAGGGGTTTAGAGTGAGGGGTGTGCGGTATATCAGAGTGTTACAGTGAACGGTGCGTAAAACATCAGAGTGTTACAGTGAGGGGTGTGGGATGTATCAGAGTGTTACAGTGAGGGGTGTCAGGTTTATCAGAGTGTTACAGTGAGGGGTGTGAGATGTATCAGAGGGTTACAGTGAGGGGTGTGGGGTATATCAGAGTGTTACACTGAGGGGTGCTGGGTATATCAGAGGGTTACAGTGAGGGGTGTGGGGTATATCAGAGTGTTACACTGAGGGGTGTGGGGTATATCAGAGTGTTACAGTGAGGGGTGTGGGGTATATCAGAGCGTTACAGTGAGGGGTGTGGGTATATCAGAGTGTTACAGTGAGGGGTGTGGGATATATCAGAGTGTTACAGTGAGGGG
This sequence comes from Mustelus asterias, assembly GCF_964213995.1. Classification (NCBI taxonomy): domain Eukaryota; kingdom Metazoa; phylum Chordata; class Chondrichthyes; order Carcharhiniformes; family Triakidae; genus Mustelus; species Mustelus asterias. The sequence continues at coordinate 64,796 of NW_027590845.1, forward strand.
TGTGGGATATATCAGAGAGTTACAGTGAGGGGTGTGAGGTTTATCAGAGTGTTACAGTGAGGGGTTTCGGATATATCAAAGTGTTACAGTGAGGGGTGTGGGGTATATCAGAGTGTTACTGTGAGGGGTGTGGGGTATATCAGAGTGTTACAGTGAGGGGTGTGGGGTATATCAGAGTGTTACAGTGAGGGTTGTGGGGTATATCAGAGAGTTACAGTGAGGGGTGTGGGGTATATCAGAGTGTTACAGTGAGGGGTGTGGGATATATCAGAGTGTTACAGTGAGGGGTGTGGGGTATATCAGAGTGTTACAGTGAGGGGTGTCGGTATATCAGAGTGTTCCAGTGAGGGGTGTGGGATATATCAGAGTGTTACAGTGAGGGGTGTGGGATATATCAGAGTGTTACAGTGAGGGGTGTGGGGTATATCAGAGTGTTACTGTGAGGGGTGTGGGGTATATCAGAGTGTTACAGTGAGGGGTGTGGGGTATATCAGAGTGTTACAGTGAGGGTTGTGGGGTATATCAGAGAGTTACAGTGAGGGGTGTGGGGTATATCAGAGTGTTACAGTGAGGGGTGTGGGATATATCAGAGTGTTACAGTGAGGGGTGTGGGGTATATCAGAGTGTTACAGTGAGGGGTGTCGGTATATCAGAGTGTTCCAGTGAGGGGTGTGGGATATATCAGAATGTCACAGTGAGGGGTGTGCGGTATATCAGAGTGTTACATTGAGGGGTGTGGGATATATCAGAGTGTTACAGTGAGGGGTGTGGTGTATATCAGAGAGTTACAGTGAGGTGTGTGGGATATATCAGAGTGTTACAGTGAGGGGTGTGCGGTATATCAGAGTGTGACATTGAGGGGTGTGTGATATATCAGAGTGTTACAGTGAGGGGTGTGGGGCATATCAGAGAGTTACAGTGAGGTGTGTGGGATATATCAGAGTGTTACAGTGAGGTGTGTGGGATATATCAGAGTGTTAAATTGAGGGGTGTGTGTTATATCAGAGTGTTACTGTGAGGGGTGTGGGATATATCAGAGTGTTACAGTGAGGGGTGTGGTGTATATCAGAGTGTTACAGTGAGGGGTGTGGGGTATATCAGAGCGTTACAGTGAGGGGTGTGGGTATATCAGAGTGTTACAGTGAGAGGTGTGGGATATATCAGAGTGTTACAGTGTGGGGTGTGGATATATCAGAGTGTTACAGTGAGGGGTGTGGGATATATCAGAGTGTTACAGTGAGGGATGTGGGGTATATCAGAGTGTTACAGTGAGGGGTGTGGGATATATCAGAATGTTACAGTGAGGGGTGTGATGTTTATCAGGGTTTTAGAGTGAGGGGTGTGGGATATATCAGAGTGTTACAGTGAGCGGTGCGTAAAACATCAGAGTGTTACAGTGAGGGGTGTGGGGTATATCAGAGTGTTACAGTGAGGGGTGTGGCATGTATCAGAGTGTTAGAGTAAGGGTTGTGGGATATATCATAGTGTTACAGTGAGGGGTGTGGGGTATATCAGAGAGTTACAGTGAGGGGTGTGGGGTATATCAGAGTGTTACAGTGAGGGTTGTGGGGTATATCAGAGAGTTACAGTGAGGGGTGTGTGGTATATCAGAGTGTTACAGTGAGGGGTGTGGGGTATATCAGAGTGTTACAGTGAGGGGTGTGGGGTATATCAGAGTGTTACAGTGAGGGGTTGTGGGGTATATCAGACTGTTACACTGAGGGGTGTGGGGTATATTAGAGTGTTACAGTGAGGGGTGTGGAATATATCAGAGTGTTACTGTGAGGCGTGTGGGATATATCAGGGAGTTTTTGTGAGGGGTGTGGGGTTTATCAGGGTTTAAGTTTGAAGGGTGTGGGGTATATCAGAGTGTGATAGTGAGGGGTGTGGTGTCTGTAAGTTGTTCCAGGGCAGGGTGTGGGTCTATCAGAAAGTCACTGTGAGGTGTGTGGAGTATATCAGTGTTACTGTGAGGGATGTGAGATATAACAGAGTGTTATAGTGAGGGGTGTGGGATATATCAGAGTCTTACAGTGAGGGGTGTGGGGTATATCAGAGTGTTACAGTGAGGGGTGTGGGGTATATCAGAATGTTACAGTGAGGGGTGTGGGATATATCAGAGTGTTACAGTGAGCGGTGCGTATAATATCAGAGTTATACGCTGAGGTTTGTGGGGTACATGAGTCTCAAAGTGAGCGGTTTGCGATATATCAGAGTGTTAGGGTAAGGGTTGTGGGGTATATCAGAGTGTTACATTGAGGGGCGTGGGATATATCAGAGTGTTAAAGCGAGTGGTGTGGGATATATCAGAATGTTACAGTGAGGGGTGTGCGGTATATCAGAGTGTGACATTGAGGGGTGTGGGATATATCAGAGTGTTACAGTGAGGGGTGTGGGGTATATCAGAGAGTTACAGTGAGGTGTGTGGGATATATCAGAGTGTTACAGTGAGGGGTGTGCGGTATATCAGAGTGTTACATTGAGGGGTGTGTGATATATCAGAGTGATACAGTGAGGGGTGTGGGGCATATCAGAGAGTTACAGTGAGGTGTGTGGGATATATCAGAGTGTTACAGTGAGGTGTGTGGGATATATCAGAGTGTTAAATTGAGGGGTGTGTGTTATATCAGAGTGTTACTGTGAGGGGTGTGGGATATATCAGAGTGTTACATTGAGGGGTGTGGGATATATCAGAGTGTTACAGTGAGGGGTGTGGGGTATATCAGAGTGTTACAGTGAGGGGTGTGGGATATATCACAGTGTTACAGTGAGGGGTGTGGGGTATATCAGAGTGTTACAGTGAGGGGTGTGGGATATATCAGAGTGTTACAGTGAGGGGTGTGGGATATATCAGAGTGTTATAGTGAGGGGTGTGGAATATATCAGAGTGTTACAGTGAGGGGTGTGGGATATTACAGAGTGTTACAGTGAGGTGTGTGGGATATATCAGATTGTGACAGTGAGGGGTGTGGGATGTATCAGAGTGTTACAGTGAGGGGTGTGGTGCATATCAGAGTGTTACAGTGAGGGGTGTGAGGTTTATCAGGGGTTTAGAGTGAGGGGTGTGCGGTATATCAGAGTGTTACAGTGAACGGTGCGTAAAACATCAGAGTGTTACAGTGAGGGGTGTGGGATGTATCAGAGTGTTACAGTGAGGGGTGTCAGGTTTATCAGAGTGTTACAGTGAGGGGTGCGCGGTATATCAGAGGGTTACAGTGAGGGGTGTGGGGTATATCAGAGTGTTACACTGAGGGGTGTGGGGTATATCAGAGTGTTACAGTGAGGGGTGTGGGGTATATCAGAGTGTTACAGTGAGGGGTGTGGGTATATCAGAGTGTTACAGTGAGGGGTGTGGGATATATCAGAGTGTTACAGTGAGGGGTGTGGGATATATCAGAGAGTTACAGTGAGGGGTGTGAGGTTTATCAGAGTGTTACAGTGAGGGGTGTGGGATATAACAGAGTGTTACAGTGACGGGTGTGGGGTATATCAGAGTGTAACAGTGAGGGGTGTGGGATAGATCAGAGTGTTACAGTGAGGGGTGTGGGGTATATCAGAGTGTTACAGTGAGGGGTGTGGGGTATATCAGAGTGTTACAGTGAGGGGTGTGGGATATATCAGAGTGTTACAGTGAGGGGTGTGGGGTATATCAGAGTGTTACAGTGAGGGGTGTGGGATATATCAGAGTTTACAGTGAGGGGTGTGGGTTATATCAGAGTTTTACAGTGAGGAGTGTGGGATATATCAGAGTGTTACAGTGAGGGGTGTGGGGTATATCAGAGTGTTACAGTGAGGGGTGTGGGATATATCAGAGTGTTACAGTGAGGGGTGTGGGGTATATCAGAGTGTTACAGTGAGGGGTGTGGGATATATCAGAGTGTTACAGTGAGGAGTGTGGGATATATCAGAGTGTTACAGTGAGGGGTGTGAGGTTTATCAGGGTTTTAGAGTGAGGTGTGTGCGGTATATCAGAGTGTTACAGTGAGGGTTGTGGGGTATATCAGAGAGTAACAGTGAGGGGTGTGGAGTATATCAGAGTGTTACACTGAGGGGTGTGGGGTATATCAGAATGTTACAGTGAGGGGTGTGGGGTATATCAGAGTGTTACAGTGAGGGGTGTGGGTATATCAGAGTGTTACAGTGAGGGGTGCGGGATATATCAGAGTGTTACAGTGAGGGGTGTGAGGTTTATCAGAGTGTTACAGTGAGGGGTGTGGGATATATCAGAGTGTTACAGTGAGGGGTGTGAGGTTTATCAGAGTGTTACAGTGAGGGGTGTGGGAAATATCAGAGTGTTACAGTGAGGGGTGTGGGGTATATCAGAGTGTTACAGTGAGGGGTGTGGGGTATATCAGAGTGTGACAATGAGGGGTGTGGGGTATATCAGAATGTTACAGTGAGGGTTGTGGGGTATATCAGAGAGTTACAGTGAGGGGTGTGGGATATATCAGAGTGTTACAGTGAGGGGTGTGGGTATATCAGAGTGTTACAGTGAGGGGTTGTGGGGTATATCAGACTGTTACAATGAGGGGTGTGTGGTATATTAGAGTGTTACAGTGAGGGGTGTGGAATATATCAGAGTGTTACAGTGAGGCGTGTGGGATATATCAGGGAGTTTTTGTGAGGGGTGTGGGGTATATCAGAATGTTACAATGAGGGGTGTGGGATATATCAGAGTGTTACAGTGAGCGGTGCGTAAAATATCAGAGTTATACACTGAGGTTTGTGGGGTACATGAGTCTCACAGTGAGCGGTTTGCGATATATCAGAGTGTTAGGGTAAGGGGTGTGGGATATATCAGAGTGTTACAGTGAGGGGTGTGGGATATATCAGAGTGTTACATTGAAGGGTGTGGGATCTATCAGAGTGTTACTGTGAGGGGTGTGGTGTATATCAGAGTGTTACAGTGAGGGGTGTGGGATATATCAGAGGGTTACAGTGAGGGGTGTGGGGTAAATCAGAGTGTAACATTGAGGGGTGTGGGGTATATCAGAGAGTTACAATGAGGGGAGTGGGGTATATCAGGGAGTTACTGTGAAAGATGTGGGGTTTATCAGAGTTTTACAGTGAGGTGTGTGGGATATATCAGAGTGTTACAGTGAGGGGTGTGACGGATATCAGAGTGTTACAGTGAGGTGTGTGGGATATGTCAGAGTGTAACAGTGAGGGGTATGGAATTTTCTAGGCTGTTACAGTGCGGGGTGTGGGGTACATCAGAGTGTTACAGTGAGGGGTGTGACGTATATCAGAGTGTTACAGTGAGGGGTGTGACGTATATCAGAGTGTTACAGTGAGGGGTGTCGGGTATATCAGAGTGTTAAAGTGAGGGGTGTGGGATATATCAGAGTGTTACAGTGAGGGGTGTGCCGTATATCAGAGTGTTACAGTGAGGTGTGTGGGATATGTCAGAGTGTAACAGTGAGGGGTATGGAATATACCAGGGTGTTACAGTGCGGGGTGTGGGGTACATCAGAGTGTGACAGTGAGGGGTGTGGGGTATATCAGAGTTTTACAGTGAGGTGTGTGGGATATATCAGAGTGTTACAGTGACGGGTGTGGGATATATCAGAGTGTTACAGTGAGGGGTGTGGGATATATCAGAGAGTTACAGTGATGGGTGTGGGATATATCAGAGTGTTACAGTGAGGGGTGTGGGATATATCAGATTGTGACAGTGAGGGGTGTGGGGTATATCAGAGTGTTATAGTGAGGGGAGTGAGGTATATCAGAGTGTTACAGTGAGGGGTGTGGGGTATATCAGAGTGTTACAGTGAGGGGTGTGGGATATATCAGAGTGTTACAGTGAGGGGTGTGAGATATATCAGATTGTTACAGTGAGGGGTGTGGGATATATCAGAATTTTACAGTGAGGTGTGTGGGATATATCAGAGTGTTACAGTGAGGGGTGTGGGATATATCAGAGTGTTACAGTGAGGGCCGTGGGATATATCAGAGAGTTACAGTGAGGGGTGTGGGGTATATCAGAGTGTTACAGTGAGGGGTGTGGGGTATATCAGAGTGTTACAGTGAGGGGTGTGGGATATATCAGAGTGTTACAGTGAGGGGTGTGGGATATATCAGAGTGTTACAGTGAGGGGTGTGGCGTATATCAGAGTGTTACAGTGAGGGGTGTGGGATATATCAGAGTGTTACAGTGAGGGGTGTGGGGTATATCAGAGTGTTACAGTGAGGGGTGTGGGGTATATCAGAGTGTTACAGTGAGGGGTGTGGGGTATATCAGAGTGTTACACTGAGGGGTGTGGGGTATATCAGAGTGTTACAGTGAGGGGTGTGGGGTACATCAGAGTGTTACACTGAGGGGTGTGGGGTATATCAGAGTGTTACAGTGAGGGGTGTGGGGTATATCAGAGTGTTACAGTGAGGAGAGTGGGGAACATCAGAGTGTTTCAGTGAGGGGTGTGGGATATATCAGAATTTTACAGTGAGGTGTGTGGGATATATCAGAGTGTTACAGTGAGGGGCGTGGGGTATATCAGAGTGTTACAGTGAGGGGTGTGGGGTATATCAGAGTGTGACAGTGAGGGGTGTGGGTATATCAGAGTGTTACAGTGAGGGGTGTGGGATATATCAGAGTGTTACAGTGAGGGGTGTGGGATATATCAGAGTGTTACAGTGAGGGGTGTGGCGTATATCAGAGTGTTACACTGAGGGGTGTGGGATATATCAGAGTGTTACAGTGAGGTGTGTGGGGTATATCAGAGTGTTACAGTGAGGGGTGTGGGGTATATCAGAGTGTTACACTGAGGGGTGTGGGGTATATCAGAGTGTTACAGTGAGGGGTGTGGGGTATATCAGAGTGTTACAGTGTGGAGAGTGGGGTACATCAGTGTGTTTCAGTGAGGGGTGTGGGATATATCAGAATTTTACAGTGAGGTGTGTGGGATATATCAGAGTGTTACAGTGAGGGGTGTGGGATATATCAGACTGTTACAGTGAGGGGTGTGGGGTATATCAGAGTGTTACAGTGAGGGGTGTGGTGTATATCAGAGAGTTACAGTGAGGGGTGTGGGGTATATCAGAGTGTTACAGTGAGGGGTGTGGGGTATATCAGAGTGTTACAGTGAGGGGTGTGGGTATATCAGAGTGTTACAGTGAGGGGTGTGGGATATATCAGAGTGTTACAGTGAGGGGTGTGGGATATATCAGAGTGTTACAGTGAGGGGGGTGGGGTATATCAGAGTGTTTCAGTGAGGGTTGTGGGGTATATCAGAGAGTTAGAGTGAGGGGTGTGGGGTATATCAGAGTGTTACAGTGAGGGGTGTGGCGTATATCAGAGTGTTACAGTGAGGGGTGTGGGGTATATCAGAGTGTTACAGTGAGGGGTTGTGGGGTATATCAGACTGTTACAATGAGGGGTGTGGGATATATCTGGGAGTTTTTGTGAGGGGTGTGGGGTATATCAGAATGTTACAGTGAGGGGTGTGGGATATATCAGAGTGTTACAGTGAGCGGTGCGTAAAATATCAGAGTTATACACTGAAGTTTGTGGGGTACATGAGTCTCACAGTGAGCGGTTTGCGATATATCAGAGTGTTAGGGTAAGGGGTGTGGGATATATCAGAGTGTTACAGTGAGGGGTGTGGGATATATCAGAGTGTTACATTGAGGGGTGTGGGATATATCAGAGTGTTACTGTAAGGGGTGTGGTGTATATCAGAGTGTTACAGTGAGGGGTGTGCCGTATATCAGAGTGTTACTGTGAGGGGTGTGGGGTATATCAGAGTGTTAAAGTGAGGGGTGTGGGATATATCAGAGTGTTACAGTGAGGGGTGTGGGATATATCAGAGTGTTACAGTGAGGGGTGTGGGGTATATCAGAGTGTTACAGTGAGGGGTGTGGGGTATATCAGAGTGTTACAGTGAGGGGTGTGGGGTATATCAGAGCGTTACAGTGAGGGTTTTGTGGTATATCAGAGTTCTACAGTGAGGGGTGTCGGGTATATCAGAGTGTTACATTGAGGGTTGTGGGATATATCAGAAGGTTACAGTGACGGATGTGGGATATATCAGAGTGTTACAGTGAGGGATGTGGGGTACATCAGAGTGTTACAGTGAGGGGTGTGGGATATATCAGAGTGTTACAGTGAGGGGTGTGGGGTACATCAGAGTGTTACAGTGAGGGGTGTGGGGTATATCAGAGTGTTACATTGAGGGGAGTGGGGTACATCAGAGTGTTTCAGTGAGGGGTGTGCGATATATCAGATATTTACAGTGAGGTGTGTGGGATATATCAGAGTGTTACAGTGAGGGGTGTGGGATATATCAGAGTGTTACAGTGAGGGGCGTGGGATATATCAGAGAGTTACAGTGAGGGGTGTGGGGTATATCAGAGTGTTACAGTGAGGGGTGTGGGGTATATCAGAGTGTTACAGTGAGGGGTCTGGGTAGATCAGAGTGTTACAGTGAGGGGTGTGGGATATATCAGAGTGTTACAGTGAGGGGTGTGGGATATGTCAGAGTGTTACAGTGAGGGGTGTGGGGTATATCAGAGTGTTACAGTGAGGGGTGTGGGATGTATCAGAGTGTTACAGTGAGGGGTGTGCGGTTTATCAGAGTGTTACAGTGAGGGGTGTGGGATATATCAGAGTGTTACAGTGAGGGGTGTGAGGTTTATCAGAGTGTTACAGTGAGGGGTGTGGGATATATCAGAGTGTTACAGTGAGGGGTGTCGGGTATATCAGAGTGTTACAGTGAGGGGTGTGGGGTATATCAGAGTGTTACAGTGAGGGGTGTGGGGTATATCAGAGTGTTACAGTGAGGGTTGTGGGGTATATCAGAGAGTTGCAGTGAGGGGTGTGGGGTATATCAGAGTGTTACACTGAGGGGTGTGGGGTATATCAGAGTGTTACAGTGAGGGGTGTGGGGTATATCAGAGTGTTACAGTGAGGGGTGTCGGGTATATCAGAGTGTTACAATGAGGGGTGTGGGGGATATCAGAGTGTTACAGTGAGGGTTGTGGGATGTATCAGAGTGTTAGAGTGAGGGGTGTGGGATATATAAGAATGTTGCAGTGAGGGGAGTGGGATACATCAGACTGTTACAGTGAGGAGTGTGGGGTATATCAGAGCGTTACAGTGAGGGGTGTGGGGTATATCAGAGCGTTACAGTGAGGGGTGTGGGGTATATCAGAGTGTTACAGTGAGGGGTGTGGGGTATATCAGAGTTCTACAGTGAGGGGTGTCGGGTATATCAGAGTGTTACAGTGAGGGTTGTGGGATATATCAGAAGGTTACAGTGACGGATGTGGGATATATCAGAGTGTTACAGTGAGGGGTGTGGGGTACATCAGAGTGTTACAGTGAGGGGTGTGGGATATAATCAGAGTGTTACAGTGAGGGGTGTGGGGTACCTCAGAGTGTTACAGTGAGGGGTGTGGGGTATATCAGAGTGTTACATTGAGGGGAGTGGGGTACATCAGAGTGTTTCAGTGAGGGGTGTGCGATATATCAGATATTTACAGTGAGGTGTGTGGGATATATCAGAGTGTTACAGTGAGGGGTGTGGGATATATCAGAGAGTTACAGTGAGGGGTGTGGGGTATATCAGAGTGTTACAGTGAGGGGTGTGGGGTATATCAGAGTGTTACAGTGAGGGGTCTGGGTAGATCAGAGTGTTACAGTGAGGGGTGTGGGATATATCAGAGTGTTACAGTGAGGGGTGTGGGATATGTCAGAGTGTTACAGTGAGGGGTGTGGGGTATATCAGAGTGTTACAGTGAGGGGTGTGGGATGTATCAGAGTGTTACAGTGAGGGGTGTGCGGTTTATCAGAGTGTTACAGTGAGGGGTGTGGGATATATCAGAGTGTTACAGTGAGGGGTGTGAGGTTTATCAGAGTGTTACAGTGAGGGGTATGGGATATATCAGAGTGTTACAGTGAGGGGTGTCGGGTATATCAGAGTGTTACAGTGAGGGGTGTGGGGTATATCAGAGTGTTACAGTGAGGGGTGTGGGGTATATCAGAGTGTTACAGTGAGGGTTGTGGGGTATATCAGAGAGTTACAGTGAGGGGTGTGGGGTATATCAGAGTGTTACACTGAGGGGTGTGGGGTATATCAGAGTGTTACAGTGAGGGGTGTGGGGTATATCAGAGTGTTACAGTGAGGGGTGTGGGGTATATCAGAGTGTTACAGTGAGGGGTGTGGGTATATCAGAGTGTTACAGTGAGGGGTGTGGGATATATCAGAGTGTTACAGTGAGGGGTGTGGGGTATATCAGAGTGTTACAGTGAGGGGTGTGGGGTACATTAGAGTATTACAGTGAGGGGTGTGGGTATATCAGAGTGTTACAGTGAGGGGTGTGGGATATATCAGAGTGTTACTGTGAGGGGTGTGGGGTATATCAGAGTGTTTCATTGAGGGGTGTGGGATATATCATAGTGTTACAGTGAGGGGTGTGATGTTTATCAGGGTTTTAGAGTGAGGGGCGTGGGGTATATCAGAGTGTTACAGTGAGGGGTTGTGGGTTATATCAGACTGTTACAATGAGGGTGTGGGGTATATTAGAGTGTTACAGTGAGGGGTGTGGGATATATCAGTGTGTTACATTGAGGGGTGTGGGGTATATCGGAGTGTTACAGTGAGGGGTGTGGAATATACCAGTGTGTTACAGTGAGGGGTGTGGAATATACCAGGGCGTTACAGTGAGGGGTGTGGAATATTCCAGTGTGTTACAGTGAGGGGTGTGGAATATACCAGGGCTTTACAGTGAGGGGTGTGGAATATACCAGTGTGTTACAGTGAGGGGTGTGGAATATACCAGTGTGTTACAGTGAGGGGTGTGGAATATACCAGTGTGTTGCAGTGAGGGGTGTGGAATATACCAGTGTGTTGCCGTGAGGGGTGTGGAATATATCAGTGTGTTACAGTGAGGGGTGTGGAATATACCAGGGCGTTACAGTGAGGGGTGTGGAATATTCCAGTGTGTTACAGTGAGGGGTGTGGAATATACCAGTGTGTTGCAGTGAGGGGTGTGGAATATACCAGTGTGTTGCCGTGAGGGGTGTGGAATATATCAGTGTGTTACAGTGAGGGGTGTGGAATATACCAGGGCGTTACAGTGAGGGGTGTGGAATATTCCAGTGTGTTACAGTGAGGGGTGTGGAATATACCAGGGCGTTACAGTGAGGGGTGTGGAATATACCAGTGTGTTACAGTGAGGGGTGTGGAATATACCAGTGTGTTACAGTGAGGGGTGTGGAATATACCAGGGCGTTACAGTGAGGGGTGTGGAATATACCAGTGTGTTACAGTGAGGGGTGTGGAATATACCAGTGTGTTACAGTGAGGGGTGTGGAATATACCAGGGCGTTACAGTGAGAGGTGTGGAATATACCAGTGTGTTACAGTGAGGGGTGTGTGGGGTATATCAGAGTGTTACAGTGAGGGGTGTGGGGTATATCCGAGTGTTACAGTGAGGGTGTGGGGTATATCAGAGTGTTACAGTGAGGGTGTGGGGTATATCAGAGTGTGACAGTGAGGGGTGTGGGGTATATCAGAGTGTTACAGTGAGGGGTGTGGGGTATATCCGAGTGTTCCAGTGAGGGGTGTGGGGTATATCAGAGTGTTACAGTGAGGGGTGTGGGATATATCAGAGTGTTACAGTGAGAGGTGTGGGGTATATCAGACTGTTACAGTGAGGGGTGTGGGGTATATCAGAGTGTTACAGTGAGGGTGTGGGATATATCAGAGTGTTACAGTGAGGGGTGTGGTGTATATCAGAGAGTTACAGTGAGGGGTGTGGGTATATCAGAGTGTTACAGTGAGGGGTGTGGGATATATCAGAGTGTTACAGTGAGGGGTGTGGGGTATATCGGAGTGTTACAGTGAGGGGTGTGGGGTATATCAGACTGTTACAGTGAGGGGTGTGGGGTATATCAGAGTGTTACAGTGAGGGGTGTGGGGTATATCAGAGTGTTACAGTGAGGGGTGTGAGGTATATCAGCGTGTTACAGTGAGGGGTGTGGGATATATCAGAGTGTTACAGTGAGGGATGTGGGATATATCAGATTGTTACAGGGAGGGGTGTGGGATATATCAGAGTGTTACAGTGAGTGGTGTGGGGTATATCAGAGTGTTACAGGGAGGGGTGTGGTATATATCAGAGTGTTACAGTGAGGGGTGTGAGGTTTATCAGAGTGTTACAGTGAGGGGTGTGGGGTATATCAGAGTGTTACAGTGAGGGGTGTGGGATATATCAGAGTGTTACAGTGAGGGGTGTGAGGTTTATCAGAGTGTTACAGTGAGGGTGTGTGGGGTATATCAGAGTGTTACAGTGAGGGGTGTGGGGTATATCAGAGTGTTATAGTGAGGGGTATATCAGAGTGTTACAGTGAGGGGTGTGGGATATATCAGAGTGTTACAGTGAGGGTGTGTGGGGTATATCAGAGTGTTACAGTGAGGGGTGTGGGGTATATCCGAGTGTTACAGTGAGGGTGTGGGGTATAACAGAGTGTTACAGTGAGGGTGTGGGGTATATCAGAGTGTTACAGTGAGGGGTGTGGGGTATATCAGAGTGTTACAGTGAGGGGTGTGTGGTATATCCGAGTGTTACAGTGAGGGGTGTGGGGTATATCAGAGTGTTACAGTGAGGGGTGTGGGATATATCAGAGTGTTACAGTGAGGGGTGTGGGGTATATCAGAGTGTTACAGTGAGGGGTGTGGGGTATATCCGAGTGTTACAGTGAGGGGTGTGGGGTATATCAGAGTGTTACAGTGAGGGGTGTGGAATATACCAGTGTGTTGCAGTGAGGGGTGTGGAATATACCAGTGTGTTGCCGTGAGGGGTGTGGAATATACCAGGGCGTTACAGTGAGGGGTGTGGAATATTCCAGTGTGTTACAGTGAGGGGTGTGGAATTTACCAGGGCGTTACAGTGAGGGGTGTGGAATATACCAGTGTGTTACAGTGAGGGGTGTGGAATATACCAGTGTGTTACAGTGAGGGGTGTGGAATATACCAGTGTGTTACAGTGAGGGGTGTGGAATATACCAGTCTGTTACAGTGAGGGGTGTGTGGGGTATATCAGAGTGTTACAGTGAGGGGTGTGGGGTATATCAGTGTGTTACATTGAGGGGTGTGGGATATATCAGAGTGTTACAGTGAGGGGTGTGGGGTATATCAGAGTGTTACAGTGAGGGGTGTGGGGTATATCCGAGTGTTACAGTGAGGGGTGTGGGGTATATCAGAGTGTTACAGTGAGGGGTGTGGGGTATATCAGTGTGTTACATTGAGGGGTGTGGGATATATCAGAGTGTTACAGTGAGGGGTGTGGGGTATATCAGAGTGTTTCAGTGAGGGGTGTGGGGTATATCAGTGTGTTACAGTGAGGGGTGTGGGATATATCAGAGTGTTACAGTGAGGGGTGTGGGATATATCAGAGTGTTACAGTGAGGGGTGTGGGGTATATCAGAGTGTTACAGTGAGGGGTGTGGGATATATCAGAGCGTTACAGTGAGGGGTGTGGGATATATCAGAGTGTTACAGTGAGGGGTGTGGGGTATATCAGAGTGTTACAGTGAGGGGTGTGGGATATATCAGAGTGTTACAGTGAGGGGTGTGGGGTATATCAGAGTGTTACAGTGAGGGGTGTGGGATATATCAGTGTGTTACATTGAGGGGTGTGGGGTATATCGGAGTGTTACAGTGAGGGGTGTGGAATATACCAGTGTGTTACAGTGAGGGGTGTGGAATATACCAGGGCGTTACAGTGAGGGGTGTGGAATATTCCAGTGTGTTACAGTGAGGCGTGTGGAATATACCAGGGCGTTACAGTGAGGGGTGTGGAATATACCAGTGTGTTACAGTGAGGGGTGTGGAATATACCAGTGTGTTACAGTGAGGGGTGTGGAATATACCAGGGCGTTACAGTGAGGGGTGTGGAATATTCCAGTGTGTTACAGTGAGGGGTGTGGAATATACCAGGGCGTTACAGTGAGGGGTGTGGAATATACCAGTGTGTTACAGTGAGGGGTGTGGAATATACCAGTGTGTTACAGTGAGGGGTGTGGAATATACCAGGGCGTTACAGTGAGGGGTGTGGAATATACCAGTGTGTTACAGTGAGGGGTGTGGAATATACCAGTGTGTTACAGTGAGGGGTGTGGAATATACCAGGGCGTTACAGTGAGAGGTGTGGAATATACCAGTGTGTTACAGTGAGGGGTGTGTGGGGTATATCAGAGTGTTACAGTGAGGGGTGTGGGGTATATCAGAGTGTTACAGTGAGGGTGTGGGGTATATCAGAGTGTTACAGTGAGGGTGTGGGGTATATCAGAGTGTGACAGTGAGGGGTGTGGGGTATATCAGAGTGTTACAGTGAGGGGTGTGGGGTATATCCGAGTGTTCCAGTGAGGGGTGTGGGGTATATCAGAGTGTTACAGTGAGGGGTGTGGGATATATCAGAGTGTTACAGTGAGGGGTGTGGGGTATATCAGACTGTTACAGTGAGGGGTGTGGGGTATATCAGAGTGTTACAGTGAGGGTGTGGGATATATCAGAGTGTTACAGTGAGGGGTGTGGTGTATATCAGAGAGTTACAGTGAGGGGTGTGGGTATATCAGAGTGTTACAGTGAGGGGTGTGGGATATATCAGAGTGTTACAGTGAGGGGTGTGGGGTATATCGGAGTGTTACAGTGAGGGGTGTGGGGTATATCAGACTGTTACAGTGAGGGGTGTGGGGTATATCAGAGTGTTACAGTGAGGGGTGTGGGGTATATCAGAGTGTTACAGTGAGGGGTGTGAGGTATATCAGAGTGTTACAGTGAGGGGTGTGGGATATATCAGAGTGTTACAGTGAGTGGTGTGGGGTGTATCAGAGTGTTACAGGGAGGGGTGTGGTGTATATCAGAGTGTTACAGTGAGGGGTGTGAGGTTTATCAGAGTGTTACAGTGAGGGGTGTGGGGTATATCAGAGTGTTACAGTGAGGGGTGTGGGATATATCAGAGTGTTACAGTGAGGGGTGTGAGGTTTATCAGAGTGTTACAGTGAGGGTGTGTGGGGTATATCAGAGTGTTACAGTGAGGGGTGTGGGGTATATCAGAGTGTTACAGTGAGGGGTATATCAGAGTGTTACAGTGAGGGGTGTGGGATATATCAGAGTGTTACAGTGAGGGTGTGTGGGGTATATCAGAGTGTTACAGTGAGGGGTGTGGGGTATATCCGAGTGTTACAGTGAGGGTGTGGGGTATATCAGAGTGTTACAGTGAGGGTGTGGGGTATATCAGAGTGTTACAGTGAGGGGTGTGGGGTATATCAGAGTGTTACAGTGAGGGGTGTGGGGTATATCCGAGTGTTACAGTGAGGGGTGTGGGGTATATCAGAGTGTTACAGTGAGGGGTGTGGGATATATCAGAGTGTTACAGTGAGAGGTGTGGGGTATATCAGAGTGTTACAGTGAGGGGTGTGGGGTATATCCGAGTGTTACAGTGAGGGGTGTGGGGCATATCAGAGTGTTACAGTGAGGGGTGTGGGATATATCAGAGTGTTACAGTGAGGGGTGTGGGATATATCAGAGTGTTACAGTGAGGGGTGTGGGATATATCAGAGTGTTACAGTGAGGGGTGTGGGGTATATCAGAGTGTTACAGTGAGGGGTGTGGGGTATATCAGAGTGTTACAGTGAGGGGTGTGGGGTATATACGAGTGTTACAGTGAGGGGTGTGGGGTATATCAGAGTGTTACAGTGAGGGGTGTGGGATATATCAGAGTGTTACAGTGAGGGGTGTGGGATATATCAGAGTGTTACAGTGAGCGGTGTGGGATATATCAGAGTGTTACAGTGAGGGGTGTGGGGTATATCAGAGTGTTACAGAGAGGGGTGTGGGGTATATCAGAGAGTTACAGTGAGGGGTGTGCGGTATATCAGAGTGTTACAGTGAGGGGTGTGGGGTATATCAGAGTGTTACATTGAGGGGTGTGGGTATATCAGAGTGTTACAGTGAGGGGTGTGGGATATATCAGAGTGTTACAGTGAGGGGTGTGGGGTATATCGGAGTGTTACAGTGAGGGGTGTGGGGTATATCAGACTGTTACAGTGAGGGGTGTGGGGTATATCAGAGTGTTACAGTGAGGGGTGTGGGGTATATCAGAGTGTTACAGTGAGGGGTGTGAGGTATATCAGAGTGTTATAGTGAGGGGTGTGGGATATATCAGAGTGTTACAGTGAGGGATGTGGGATATATCAGATTGTTACAGGGAGGGGTGTGGGATATATCAGAGTGTTACAGTGAGTGGTGTGGGGTATATCAGAGTGTTACAGGGAGGGGTGTGGGGTATATCAGAGTGTTACAGTGAGGGGTGTGAGGTTTATCAGAGTGTTACAGTGAGGGGTGTGGGGTATATCAGAGTGTTACAGTGAGGGGTGTGGGATATATCAGAGTGTTACAGTGAGGGGTGTGAGGTTTATCAGAGTGTTACAGTGAGGGTGTGTGGGGTATATCAGAGTGTTACAGTGAGGGGTGTGGGGTATATCAGAGTGTTACAGTGAGGGGTGTGGGGTATGTCAGAGTGTTACAGTGAGGGGTGTGGGTTATATCAGAGTGTTACAGTGAGGGTGTGTGGGGTATATCAGAGTGTTACAGTGAGGGGTGTGGGGTATATCCGAGTGTTACAGTGAGGGTGCGGGGTATATCAGAGTGTTACAGTGAGGGTGTGGGGTATATCAGAGTGTGACAGTGAGGGGTGTGGGGTATATCAGAGTGTTACAGTGAGGGGTGTGGGGTATATCCGAGTGTTACAGTGAGGGGTGTGGGGTATATCAGAGTGTAACAGTGAGGGGTGTGGGATATATCAGAGTGTTACAGTGAGGGGTGTGGGGTATATCAGACTGTTACAGTGAGGGGTGTGGGGTATATCAGAGTGTTACAGTGAGGGTGTGGGATATATCAGAGTGTTACAGTGAGGGGTGTGGTGTATATCAGAGAGTTACAGTGAGGGGTGTGGGGTATATCAGAGTGTTACAGTGAGGGGTGTGGGGTATATCAGAGTGTTACAGTGAGGGGTGTGGGTATATCAGAGTGTTACAGTGAGGGGTGTGGGATATATCAGAGTGTTACAGTGAGGGGTGTGGGGAATATCGGAGTGTTACAGTGAGGGGTGTGGTGTATATCAGACTGTTAGTGTGAGGGGTGTGGGGTATATCAGAGTGTTACAGTGAGGGGTGTGGGGTATATCAGAGTGTTATAGTGAGGGTGTGAGGTATATCAGAGTGTTACAGTGAGGGGTGTGGGGTATATCAGAGTGTTACAGTGAGGGGTGTGGGGTATATCATAGTGTTTCAGTGAGGGGTGTGGGGTATATCAGAGTGTTACAGTCAGGGGTGTGGGTATATCAGAGTGTTACAGTGAGTGTTACAGTGAGGGGTGTGGGATATATCAGAGTGTTACAGTGAGGGGTGTGGGGTATATCGGAGTGTTAGAGTGAGGGGTGTGGGGTATATCAGACTGTTTGTGTGAGGGGTGTGGGGTATATCAGAGTGTTACAGTGAGGGGTGTGGGGTATATCAGAGTGTTACATTGAGGGTGTGAGGTATATCAGAGTGTTACAGTGAGGGGTGTGGGGTATATCAGAGTGTTACAGTGAGGGGTGTGGGGTATATCAGAGTGTTACAGTGAGGGGTGTGGGGTATATCAGAGTGTTACAGTGAGGGGTGTGGGGATATCAGAGTGTTACAGTGAGGGGTGTGGGATATATCAGAGTGTTACAGTGAGGGGTGTGGGGTATATCGGAGTGTTACAGTGAGGGGTGTGGGGTATATCAGACTGTTAGTGTGAGGGGTGTGGGGTATATCAGAGTGTTACAGTGAGGGGTGTGGGGTATATCAGAGTGTTACAGTGAGGGGTGTGAGGTATATCAGAGTGTTACAGTGAGGGATGTGGGATATAGCAGAGTGTTACAGTGAGGGATGTGGGATATATCAGATTGTTACAGGGAGGGGTGTGGGATATATCAGAGTGTTACAGTGAGTGGTGTGGGGTATATCAGAGTGTTACAGGGAGGGGTGTGGTGTATATCAGAGTGTTACAGTGAGGGGTGGGAGGTTTATCAGAGTGTTACAGTGAGGGGTGTGGGGTATATCAGAGTGTTACAGTGAGGGGTGTGGGATATATCAGAGTGTTACAGTGAGGGGTGTGAGGTTTATCAGAGCGTTACAGTGAGGGTGTGTGGGGTATATCAGAGTGTTACAGTGAGGGGTGTGGGGTATATCAGAGTGTTACAGTGAGGGGTGTGGGGTATATCAGAGTGTTACAGTGAGGGGTGTGGGATATATCAGAGTGTTACAGTGAGGGTGTGTGGGGTATATCAGAGTGTTACAGTGAGGGGTGTGGGGTATATCCGAGTGTTACAGTGAGGGTGTGGGGTATATCAGAGTGTTACAGTGAGGGTGTGGGGTATATCAGAGTGTTACAGTGAGGGGTGTGGGGTATATCAGAGTGTTACAGTGAGGGGTGTGGGGTATATCCGAGTGTTACAGTGAGGGGTGTGGGGTATATCAGAGTGTTACAGTGAGGGGTGTGGGATATATCAGAGTGTTACAGTGAGGGGTGTGGGGTATATCAGAGTATTACAGTGAGGGGTGTGGGGTATATCCGAGTGTTACAGTGAGGGGTGTGGGGTATATCAGAGTGTTACAGTGAGAGGTGTGGGATATATCAGAGTGTTACAGTGAGGGGTGTGGGATATATCAGAGTGTTACAGTGAGGGGTGTGGGATATATCAGAGTGTTACAGTGAGGGGTGTGGGGTATATCAGAGTGTTACAGTGAGGGGTGTGGGGTATATCAGAGTGTTACAGTGAGGGGTGTGGGGTATATCCGAGTGTTACAGTGAGGGGTGTGGGGTATATCAGAGTGTTACAGTGAGGGGTGTGGGATATATCAGAGTGTTACAGTGAGGGGTGTGGGATATATCAGAGTGTTACAGTGAGGGGTGTGGGATATATCAGAGTGTTACAGTGAGGGGTGTGGGGTATATCAGAGTGTTACAGTGAGGGGTGTGGGGTATATCAGAGTGTTACAGTGAGGGGTGTGGGGTATTTCAGAGTGTTACAGTGAGGGGTGTGGGATATATCAGAGTGTTACAGTGAGGGGTGTGGGATATATCAGAGTGTTACAGTGAGGGGTGTGGGGTATATCAGAGTGTTACAGTGAGGGGTGTGGGGTATATCAGAGTGTTACAGTGAGGGGTGTGGTGTATATCAGAGTGTTACAGTGAGGGGTGTGGGGTATATCAGTGTGTTACATTGAGGGGTGTGGGATATATCAGAGTGTTACATTGAGGGGTGTGGGGTATATCAGAGTGTTACAGTGAGGGGTGTGGGGTATATCCGAGTGTTACAGTGAGGGGTGTGGGATATATCAGAGCGTTACAGTGAGGGGTGTGGGATATATCAGAGTGTTACAGTGAGGGGTGTGGGGTACATCAGAGTGTTACAGTGAGGGGTGTGGGATATATCAGAGTGTTACAGTGAGGGGTGTGTGGTATATCAGAGTGTTACAGTGAGGGGTGTGGGATATATCAGTGTGTTACATTGAGGGGTGTGGGGTATATCAGAGTGTTACAGTGAGGGGTGTGGAATATACCAGTGTGTTGCAGTGAGGGGTGTGGAATATACCAGTGTGTTGCCGTGAGAGGTGTGGAATATACCAGTGTGTTACAGTGAGGGGTGTGGAATATACCAGGGCGTTACAGTGAGGGGTGTGGAATATACCAGTGTGTTACAGTGAGGGGTGTGGAATATACCAGGGCGTTACAGTGAGGGGTGTGGAATATACCAGTGTGTTACAGTGAGGGGTGTGGAATATACCAGTGTGTTACAGTGAGGGGTGTGGAATATACCAGGGCGTTACAGTGAGGGGTGTGGAATATACCAGTGTGTTACAGTGAGGGGTGTGGAATATACCAGTGTGTTACAGTGAGGGGTGTGGAATATACCAGGGCGTTACAGTGAGGGGTGTGGAATATAACAGTGTGTTACAGTGAGGGGTGTGTGGGATATATCAGAGTGTTACAGTGAGGGGTGTGGGGTATATCCGAGTGTTACAGTGAGGGTGTGGGGTATATCAGAGTGTTACAGTGAGGGTGTGGGGTATATCAGAGTGTGACAGTGAGGGGTGTGGGGTATATCAGAGTGTTACAGTGAGGGGTGTGGGATATATCAGAGTTTTACAGTGAGGGGTGTGGGATATATCAGAGTGTTACAGTGAGGGTGTGTGGGGTATATCAGAGTGTTTCAGTGAGGGGTGTGGGGTATATCAGTGTGTTACAGTGAGGGGTGTGGGATATATCAGAGTGTTACAGTGAGGGGTGTGGGATATATCAGAGTGTTACAGTGAGGGGTGTGGGGTATATCAGAGTGTTACAGTGAGGGGTGTGGGATATATCAGAGCGTTACAGTGAGGGGTGTGGGATATATCAGAGTGTTACAGTGAGGGGTGTGGGGTACATCAGAGTGTTACAGTGAGGGGTGTGGGATATATCAGAGTGTTACAGTGAGGGGTGTGGGGTATATCAGAGTGTTACAGTGAGGGGTGTGGGATATATCAGTGTGTTACATTGAGGGGTGTGGGGTATATCAGAGTGTTACAGTGAGGGGTGTGGAATATACCAGTGTGTTGCAGTGAGGGGTGTGGAATATACCAGTGTGTTGCCGTGAGAGGTGTGGAATATACCAGTGTGTTACAGTGAGGGGTGTGGAATATACCAGGGCGTTACAGTGAGGGGTGTGGAATATACCAGTGTGTTACAGTGAGGGGTGTGGAATATACCAGGGCGTTACAGTGAGGGGTGTGGAATATACCAGTGTGTTACAGTGAGGGGTGTGGAATATACCAGTGTGTTACAGTGAGGGGTGTGGAATATACCAGGGCGTTACAGTGAGGGGTGTGGAATATACCAGTGTGTTACAGTGAGGGGTGTGGAATATACCAGTGTGTTACAGTGAGGGGTGTGGAATATACCAGGGCGTTACAGTGAGGGGTGTGGAATATAACAGTGTGTTACAGTGAGGGGTGTGTGGGATATATCAGAGTGTTACAGTGAGGGGTGTGGGGTATATCCGAGTGTTACAGTGAGGGTGTGGGGTATATCAGAGTGTTACAGTGAGGGTGTGGGGTATATCAGAGTGTGACAGTGAGGGGTGTGGGGTATATCAGAGTGTTACAGTGAGGGGTGTGGGGTATATCCGAGTGTTCCAGTGAGGGGTGTGGGGTATATCAGAGTGTTACAGTGAGGGGTGTGGGATATATCAGAGTGTTACAGTGAGGGGTGTGGGGTATATCAGACTGTTACAGTGAGGGGTGTGGGGTATATCAGAGTGTTACAGTGAGGGTGTGGGATATATCAGAGTGTTACAGTGAGGGGTGTGGTGTATATCAGAGAGTTACAGTGAGGGGTGTGGGGTATATCAGAGTGTTACAGAGAGGGGTGTGGGGTATATCAGAGTGTTACAGTGAGGGGTGTGGGTATATCAGAGTGTTACAGTGAGGGGTATGGGATATGTCAGAGTGTTACAGTGAGGGGTGTGGGGTATATCGGAGTGTTACAGTGAGGGGTGTGGGGTATATCAGACTGTTACAGTGAGGGGTGTGGGGTATATCAGAGTGTTACAGTGAGGGGTGTGGGATATATCAGAGTGTTACATTGAGGGATGTGGGATATATCAGATTGTTACAGGGAGGGGTGTGGGATATATCAGAGTGTTACAGTGAGTGGTGTGGGGTATATCAGAGTGTTACAGGGAGGGGTGTGGTGTATATCAGAGTGTTACAGTGAGGGGTGTGAGGTTTTTCAGAGTGTTACAGTGAGGGGTGTGGGGTATATCAGAGTGTTACAGTGAGGGGTATGGGATATATCAGAGTGTTACAGTGAGGGGTGTGAGGTTTATCAGAGTGTTACAGTGAGGGTGTGTGGGGTATATCAGAGTGTTACAGTGAGGGGTGTGGGGTATATCAGAGTGTTACAGTGAGGGGTGTGGGGTATATCAGAGTGTTACAGTGAGGGGTGTGGGATATATCAGAGTGTTACAGTGAGGGTGTGTGGGGTATATCAGAGTGTTACAGTGAGGGGTGTGGGGTATATCCGAGTGTTACAGTGAGGTTGTGGGGTATATCAGAGTGTTACAGTGAGGGTGTGGGGTATATCAGAGTGTTACAGTGAGGGGTGTGGGGTATATCAGAGTGTTACAGTGAGGGGTGTGGGGTATATCCGAGTGTTACAGTGAGGGGTGTGGGGTATATCAGAGTGTT
Source organism: Mustelus asterias (assembly GCF_964213995.1). Taxonomy (NCBI): domain Eukaryota; kingdom Metazoa; phylum Chordata; class Chondrichthyes; order Carcharhiniformes; family Triakidae; genus Mustelus; species Mustelus asterias. The sequence goes on from NW_027590845.1 coordinate 87,057, forward strand.
ACAGTGAGGGGTGTGGGATATATCAGAGTGTTACAGTGAGGGGTGTGGGGTATATCAGAGTGTTACAGTGAGGGGTGTGGGGTATATCCGAGTGTTACAGTGAGGGGTGTGGTGTATATCAGAGAGTTACAGTGAGGGGTGTGGGGTATATCAGAGTGTTACAGTGAGGGGTGTGGGGTATATCAGAGTGTTACAGTGAGGGGTGTGGGTATATCAGAGTGTTACAGTGAGGGGTGTGGGATATATCAGAGTGTTACAGTGAGGGGTGTGGGGAATATCGGAGTGTTACAGTGAGGGGTGTGGGGTATATCAGACTGTTAGTGTGAGGGGTGTGGGGTATATCAGAGTGTTACAGTGAGGGGTGTGGGGTATATCAGAGTGTTACAGTGAGGGTGTGAGGTATATCAGAGTGTTACAGTGAGGGGTGTGGGGTATATCAGAGTGTTACAGTGAGGGGTGTGGGGTATATCAGAGTGTTACAGTGAGGGGTGTGGGGTATATCAGAGTGTTACAGTGAGGGGTGTGGGTATATCAGAGTGTTACAGTGAGGGGTGTGGGATATATCAGAGTGTTACAGTGAGGGGTGTGGTGTATATCAGAGAGTTACAGTGAGGGGTGTGGGGTATATCAGAGTGTTACAGTGAAGGGTGTGGGGTATATCAGAGTGTTACAGTGAGGGGTGTGGGTTTATCAGAGTGTTACAGTGAGGGGTGTGGGATATATCAGAGTGTTACAGTGAGGGGTGTGGGGAATATCGGAGTGTTACAGTGAGGGGTGTGGGGTATATCAGACTGTTAGTGTGAGGGGTGTGGGGTATATCAGAGTGTTACAGTGAGGGGTGTGGGGTATATCAGAGTGTTACAGTGAGGGTGTGAGGTATATCAGAGTGTTACAGTGAGGGGTGTGGGGTATATCAGAGTGTTACAGTGAGGGGTGTGGGGTATATCAGAGTGTTACAGTGAGGGGTGTGGGGTATATCAGAGTGTTACAGTGAGGGGTGTGGGTATATCAGAGTGTTACAGTGAGGGGTGTGGGATATATCAGAGTGTTACAGTGAGGGGTGTGGGGTATATCGGAGTGTTACAGTGAGGGGTGTGGGGTATATCAGACTGTTAGTGTGAGGGGTGTGGGGTATATCAGAGTGTTACAGTGAGGGGTGTGGGGTATATCAGAGTGTTACAGTGAGGGGTGTGAGGTATATCAGAGTGTTACAGTGAGGGGTGTGGGATATAGCAGATTGTTACAGTGAGGGATGTGGAATATATCAGATTGTTACAGGGAGGGGTGTGGGATATATCAGAGTGTTACAGTGAGTGGTGTGGGGTATATCAGAGTGTTACAGGGAGGGGTGTGGTGTATATCAGAGTGTTACAGTGAGGGGTGTGAGGTTTATCAGAGTGTTACAGTGAGGGGTGTGGGGTATATCAGAGTGTTACAGTGAGGGGTGTGGGGTATATCAGAGTGTTACAGTGAGGGGTGTGAGGTTTATCAGAGTGTTACAGTGAGGGTGTTTGGGGTATATCAGAGTGTTACAGTGAGGGGTGTGGGGTATATCAGAGTGTTACAGTGAGGGGTGTGGGGTATATCAGAGTGTTACAGTGAGGGGTGTGGGATATATCAGAGTGTTACAGTGAGGGTGTGTGGGGTATATCAGAGTGTTACAGTGAGGGGTGTGGGGTATATCCGAGTGTTACAGTGAGGGTGTGGGGTATATCAGAGTGTTACAGTGAGGGTGTGGGGTATATCAGAGTGTTACAGTGAGGGGTGTGGGGTATATCAAAGTGTTACAGTGAGGGGTGTGGGGTATATCCGAGTGTTACAGTGAGGGGTGTGGGGTATATCAGAGTGTTACAGTGAGGGGTGTGGGATATATCAGAGTGTTACAGTGAGGGGTGTGGGGTATATCAGAGTGTTACAGTGAGGGGTGTGGGGTATATCCGAGTGTTACAGTGAGGGGTGTGGGGTATATCAGAGTGTTACAGTGAGGGGTGTGGGATATATCAGAGTGTTACAGTGAGGGGTGTGGGATATATCAGAGTGTTACAGTGAGGGGTGTGGGATATATCAGAGTGTTACAGTGAGGGGTGTGGGGTATATCAGAGTGTTACAGTGAGGCGTGTGGGGTATATCAGAGTGTTACAGTGAGGGGTGTGGGGTATATCCGAGTGTTACAGTGAGGGGTGTGGGGTATATCAGAGTGTTACAGTGAGGGGTGTGGGATATATCAGAGTGTTACAGTGAGGGGTGTGGGATATATCAGAGTGTTACAGTGAGGGGTGTGGGATATATCAGAGTGTTACAGTGAGGGGTGTGGGGTATATCAGAGTGTTACAGTGAGGGGTGTGGGGTATATCAGAGTGTTACAGTGAGGGGTGTGGGGTATATCAGAGTGTTACAGTGAGGGGTGTGGGATATATCAGAGTGTTACAGTGAGGGGTGTGGGATATATCAGAGTGTTACAGTGAGGGGTGTGGGGTATATCAGAGTGTTACAGTGAGGGGTGTGGGGTATATCAGAGTGTTACAGTGAGGGGTGTGGTGTATATCAGAGTGTTACAGTGAGGGGTGTGGGGTATATCAGTGTGTTACATTGAGGGGTGTGGGATATATCAGAGTGTTACAGTGAGGGGTGTGGGGTATATCAGAGTGTTACAGTGAGGGGTGTGGGGTATATCCGAGTGTTACAGTGAGGGGTGTGGGGTATATCAGAGTGTTACAGTGAGGGGTGTGGGGTATATCAGTGTGTTACATTGAGGGGTGTGGGATATATCAGAGTGTTACAGTGAGGGGTGTGGGGTATATCAGAGTGTTTCAGTGAGGGGTGTGGGGTATATCAGTGTGTTACAGTGAGGGGTGTGGGATATATCAGAGTGTTACAGTGAGGGGTGTGGGATATATCAGAGTGTTACAGTGAGGGGTGTGGGATATATCAGAGCGTTACAGTGAGGGGTGTGGGATATATCAGAGTGTTACAGTGAGGGGTGTGGGATATATCAGAGCGTTACAGTGAGGGGTGTGGGATATATCAGAGTGTAACAGTGAGGGGTGTGGGGTATATCAGAGTGTTACAGTGAGGGGTGTGGCATATATCAGAGTGTTACAGTGAGGGGTGTGGGGTATATCAGAGTGTTACAGTGAGGGGTGTGGGATATATCAGTGTGTTACATTGAGGGGTGTGGGGTATATCAGAGTGTTACAGTGAGGGGTGTGGAATATACCAGTGTGTTGCAGTGAGGGGTGTGGAATATACCAGTGTGTTGCCGTGAGGGGTGTGTAATATACCAGTGTGTTACAGTGAGGGGTGTGGAATATACCAGGGCGTTACAGTGAGGGGTGTGGAATATACCAGTGTGTTACAGTGAGGGGTGTGGAATATACCAGTGTGTTACAGTGAGGGGTGTGGAATATACCAGGGCGTTACAGTGAGGGGTGTGGAATATACCAGTGTGTTACAGTGAGGGGTGTGGAATATACCAGTGTGTTACAGTGAGGGGTGTGGAATATACCAGGGCGTTACAGTGAGGGGTGTGGAATATACCAGTGTGTTACAGTGAGCGGTGTGTGGGGTATATCAGAGTGTTACAGTGAGGGATGTGGGGTATATCCGAGTGTTACAGTGAGGGTGTGGGGTATATCAGAGTGTTACAGTGAGGGTGTGGGGTATATCAGAGTGTGACAGTGAGGGGTGTGGGGTATATCAGAGTGTTACAGTGAGGGGTGTGGGGTATATCCGAGTGTTCCAGTGAGGGGTGTGGGGTATATCAGAGTGTTACAGTGAGGGGTGTGGGATATATCAGAGTGTTACAGTGAGGGGTGTGGGCTATATCAGACTGTTACAGTGAGGGGTGTGGGGTATATCAGAGTGTTACAGTGAGGGTGTGGGATATATCAGAGTGTTACAGTGAGGGGTGTGGTGTATATCAGAGAGTTACAGTGAGGGGTGTGGGGTATATCAGAGTGTTACAGTGAGGGGTGTGGGGTATATCAGAGTGTTACAGTGAGGGGTGTGGGTATATCAGAGTGTTACAGTGAGGGGTGTGGGATATATCAGAGTGGTACAGTGAGGGGTGTGGGGTATATCGGAGTGTTACAGTGAGGGGTGTGGGGTATATCAGACTGTTACAGTGAGGGGTATGGGGTATATCAGAGTGTTACAGTGAGGGGTGTGGGGTATATCAGAGTGTTACAGTGAGGGGTGTGAGGTATATCAGAGTGTTATAGTGAGGGGTGTGGGATATATCAGAGTGTTACAGTGAGGGATGTGGGATATATCAGATTGTTACAGGGAGGGGTGTGGGATATATCAGAGTGTTACAGTGAGTGGTGTGGGGTATATCAGAGTGTTACAGGGAGGGGTGTGGTGTATATCAGAGTATTACAGTGAGGGGTGTGAGGTTTATCAGAGTGTTACAGTGAGGGGTGTGGGGTATATCAGAGTGTTACAGTGAGGGGTGTGGGATATATCAGAGTGTTACAGTGAGGGGTGTGAGGTTTATCAGAGTGTTACAGTGAGGGTGTGTGGGGTATATCAGAGTGTTACAGTGAGGGGTGTGGGGTATATCAGAGTGTTTCAGTGAGGGGTGTGGGTTATATCAGAGTGTTACAGTGAGGGGTGTGGGATATATCAGAGTGTTACAGTGAGGGTGTGTGGGGTATATCAGAGTGTTACAGTGAGGGGTGTGGGGTATATCCGAGTGTTACAGTGAGGGTGTGGGGTATATCAGAGTGTTACAGTGAGGGTGTGGGGTATATCAGAGTGTAACAGTGAGGGGTGTGGGGTATATCAGAGTGTTACAGTGAGGGGTGTGGGGTATATCCGAGTGTTACAGTGAGGGGTGTGGGGTATATCAGAGTGTTACAGTGAGGGGTGTGGGATATATCAGAGTGTTACAGTGAGGGGTGTGGGGTATATCAGAGTGTTACAGTGAGGGGTGTGGGGTATATCCGAGTGTTACAGTGAGGGGTGAGGGGTATATCAGAGTGTTACAGTGAGGGGTGTGGGATATATCAGAGTGTTACAGTGAGGGGTGTGGGATATATTAGAGTGTTACAGTGAGGGGTGTGGGATATATCAGAGTGTTACAGTGAGGGGTGTGGGGTATAATCAGAGTGTTACAGTGAGGGGTGTGGGGTATATCAGAGTGTTACAGTGAGGGGTGTGGGGTATATCCGAGTGTTACAGTGAGGGGTGTGGGGTATATCAGAGTGTTACAGTGAGGGGTGTGGGATATATCAGAGTGTTACAGTGAGGGGTGTGGGATATATCAGAGTGTTACAGTGAGGGGTGTGGGATATATCAGAGTGTTACAGTGAGGGGTGTGGGGTATATCAGAGTGTTACAGAGAGGGGTGTGGGGTATATCAGAGAGTTACAGTGAGGGGTGTGGGGTATGTCAGAGTGTTACAGTGAGGGGTGTGGGGTATATCAGAGTGTTACATTGAGGGGTGTGGGTATATCAGAGTGTTACAGTGAGGGGTGTGGGATATATCAGAGTGTTACAGTGAGGGGTGTGGGGTATATCGGAGTGTTACAGTGAGGGGTGTGGGGTATCTCAGACTGTTACAGTGAGGGGTGTGGGGTATATCAGAGTGTTACAGTGAGGGGTGTGGGGTATATCAGAGTGTTACAGTGAGGGGTGTGAGGTATATCAGAGTGTTATAGTGAGGGGTGTGGGATATATCAGAGTGTTACAGTGAGGGATGTGGGATATATCAGATTGTTACAGGGAGGGGTGTGGGATATATCAGAGTGTTACAGTGAGTGGTGTGGGGTATATCAGAGTGTTACAGGGAGGGGTGTGGGGTATATCAGAGTGTTACAGTGAGGGGTGTGAGGTTTATCAGAGTGTTACATTGAGGGGTGTGGGGTATATCAGAGTGTTACAGTGAGGGGTGTGGGATATATCAGAGTGTTATAGTGAGGGGTGTGAGGTTTATCAGAGTGTTACAGTGAGGGTGTGTGGGGTATATCAGAGTGTTACAGTGAGGGGTGTGGGGTATATCAGAGTGTTACAGTGAGGGGTGTGGGGTATATCAGAGTGTTACAGTGAGGGGTGTGGGATATATCAGAGTGTTACAGTGAGGGTGTGTGGGGTATATCAGAGTGTTACAGTGAGGGGTGTGGGGTATATCCGAGTGTTACAGTGAGGGTGTGGGGTATATCAGAGTGTTACAGTGAGGGTGTGGGGTATATCAGAGTGTGACAGTGAGGGGTGTGGGGTATATCAGAGTGTTACAGTGAGGGGTGTGGGGTATACCCGAGTGTTACAGTGAGGGGTGTGGGGTATATCAGAGTGTTGCAGTGAGGGGTGTGGGATATATCAGAGTGTTACAGTGAGGGGTGTGGGGTATATCAGACTGTTACAGTGAGGGGTGTGGGGTATATCAGAGTGTTACAGTGAGGGTGTGGGATATATCAGAGTGTTACAGTGAGGGGTGTGGTGTATATCAGAGAGTTACAGTGAGGGGTGTGGGGTATATCAGAGTGTTACAGTGAGGGGTGTGGGGTATATCAGAGTGTTACAGTGAGGGGTGTGGGTATATCAGAGTGTTACAGTGAGGGGTGTGGGATATATCAGAGTGTTACAGTGAGGGGTGTGGGGTATATCGGAGTGTTACAGTGAGGGGTGTGGGGTATATCAGACTGTTAGTGTGAGGGGTGTGGGGTATATCAGAGTGTTACAGTGAGGGGTGTGGGGTATATCAGAGTGTTACAGTGAGGGGTGTGAGGTATATCAGAGTGTTACAGTGAGGGGTGTGGGATATAGCAGAGTGTTACAGTGAGGGATGTGGGATATATCAGATTGTTACAGGGAGGGGTGTGGGATATATCAGAGTGTTACAGTGAGGGGTGTGGTGTATATCAGAGAGTTACAGTGAGGGGTGTGGGGTATATCAGAGTGTTACAGTGAGGGGTGTGGGGTATATCAGAGTGTTACAGTGAGGGGTGTGGGTATATCAGAGTGTTACAGTGAGGGGTGTGGGATATATCAGAGTGTTACAGTGAGGGGTGTGGGGTATATCGGAGTGTTAGAGTGAGGGGTGTGGGGTATATCAGACTGTTTGTGTGAGGGGTGTGGGGTATATCAGAGTGTTACAGTGAGGGGTGTGGGGTATATCAGAGTGTTACAGTGAGGGTGTGAGGTATATCAGAGTGTTACAGTGAGGGGTGTGGGGTATATCAGAGTGTTACAGTGAGGGGTGTGGGGTATATCAGAGTGTTACAGTGAGGGGTGTGGGGTATATCAGAGTGTTACAGTGAGGGGTGTGGGGATATCAGAGTGTTACAGTGAGGGGTGTGGGATATATCAGAGTGTTACAGTGAGGGGTGTGGGGTATATCGGAGTGTTACAGTGAGGGGTGTGGGGTATATCAGACTGTTAGTGTGAGGGGTGTGGGGTATATCAGAGTGTTACAGTGAGGGGTGTGGGGTATATCAGAGTGTTACAGTGAGGGGTGTGAGGTATATCAGAGTGTTACAGTGAGGGGTGTGGGATATAGCAGAGTGTTACAGTGAGGGATGTGGGATATATCAGATTGTTACAGGGAGGGGTGTGGGATATATCAGAGTGTTACAGTGAGTGGTGTGGGGTATATCAGAGTGTTACAGGGAGGGGTGTGGTGTATATCAGAGTGTTACAGTGAGGGGTGGGAGGTTTATCAGAGTGTTACAGTGAGGGGTGTGGGGTATATCAGAGTGTTACAGTGAGGGGTGTGGGATATATCAGAGTGTTACAGTGAGGGGTGTGAGGTTTATCAGAGCGTTACAGTGAGGGTGTGTGGGGTATATCAGAGTGTTACAGTGAGGGGTGTGGGGTATATCAGAGTGTTACAGTGAGGGGTGTGGGGTATATCAGAGTGTTACAGTGAGGGGTGTGGGATATATCAGAGTGTTACAGTGAGGGTGTGTGGGGTATATCAGAGTGTTACAGTGAGGGGTGTGGGGTATATCCGAGTGTTACAGTGAGGGTGTGGGGTATATCAGAGTGTTACAGTGAGGGTGTGGGGTATGTCAGAGTGTTACAGTGAGGGGTGTGGGGTATATCAGAGTGTTACAGTGAGGGGTGTGGGGTATATCCGAGTGTTACAGTGAGGGGTGTGGGGTATATCAGAGTGTTACAGTGAGGGGTGTGGGATATATCAGAGTGTTACAGTGAGGGGTGTGGGGTATATCAGAGTGTTACAGTGAGGGGTGTGGGGTATATCCGAGTGTTACAGTGAGGGGTGTGGGGTATATCAGAGTGTTACAGTGAGGGGTGTGGGATATATCAGAGTGTTACAGTGAGGGGTGTGGGATATATCAGAGTGTTACAGTGAGGGGTGTGGGATATATCAGAGTGTTACAGTGAGGGGTGTGGGGTATATCAGAGTGTTACAGTGAGGGGTGTGGGGTATATCAGAGTGTTACAGTGAGGGGTGTGGGGTATATCCGAGTGTTACAGTGAGGGGTGTGGGGTATATCAGAGTGTTACAGTGAGGGGTGTGGGATATATCAGAGTGTTACAGTGAGGGGTGTGGGATATATCAGAGTGTTACAGTGAGGGGTGTGGGATATATCAGAGTGTTACAGTGAGGGGTGTGGGGTATATCAGAGTGTTACAGTGAGGGGTGTGGGGTATATCGGAGTGTTACAGTGAGGGGTGTGGGGTATTTCAGAGTGTTACAGTGAGGGGTGTGGGATATATCAGAGTGTTACAGTGAGGGGTGTGGGATATATCAGAGTGTTACAGTGAGGGGTGTGGGGTATATCAGAGTGTTACAGTGAGGGGTGTGGGGTATATCAGAGTGTTACAGTGAGGGGTGTGGTGTATATCAGAGTGTTACAGTGAGGGGTGTGGGGTATATCAGTGTGTTACATTGAGGGGTGTGGGATATATCAGAGTGTTACAGTGAGGGGTGTGGGGTATATCAGAGTGTTACAGTGAGGGGTGTGGGGTATATCCGAGTGTTACAGTGAGGGGTGTGGGGTATATCAGAGTGTTACAGTGAGGGGTGTGGGGTATATCAGTGTGTTACATTGAGGGGTGTGGGATATATCAGAGTGTTACAGTGAGGGGTGTGGGGTATATCAGAGTGTTTCAGTGAGGGGTGTGGGGTATATCAGTGTGTTACAGTGAGGGGTGTGGGATATATCAGAGTGTTACAGTGAGGGGTGTGGGATATATCAGAGTGTTACAGTGAGGGGTGTGGGGTATATCAGAGTGTTACAGTGAGGGGTGTGGGATATATCAGAGCGTTACAGTGAGGGGTGTGGGATATATCAGAGTGTTACAGTGAGGGGTGTGGGGTACATCAGAGTGTTACAGTGAGGGGTGTGGGATATATCAGAGTGTTACAGTGAGGGGTGTGGGGTATATCAGAGTGTTACAGTGAGGGGTGTGGGATATATCAGTGTGTTACATTGAGGGGTGTGGGGTATATCAGAGTGTTACAGTGAGGGGTGTGGAATATACCAGTGTGTTGCAGTGAGGGGTGTGGAATATACCAGTGTGTTGCCGTGAGAGGTGTGGAATATACCAGTGCGTTACAGTGAGGGGTGTGGAATATACCAGGGCGTTACAGTGAGGGGTGTGGAATATACCAGTGTGTTACAGTGAGGGGTGTGGAATATACCAGGGCGTTACAGTGAGGTGTGTGGAATATACCAGTGTGTTACAGTGAGGGGTGTGGAATATACCAGTGTGTTACAGTGAGGGGTGTGGAATATACCAGGGCGTTACAGTGAGGGGTGTGGAATATACCAGTGTGTTACAGTGAGGGGTGTGGAATATACCAGTGTGTTACAGTGAGGGGTGTGGAATATACCAGGGCGTTACAGTGAGGGGTGTGGAATATAACAGTGTGTTACAGTGAGGGGTGTGTGGGATATATCAGAGTGTTACAGTGAGGGGTGTGGGGTATATCCGAGTGTTACAGTGAGGGTGTGGGGTATATCAGAGTGTTACAGTGAGGGTGTGGGGTATATCAGAGTGTGACAGTGAGGGGTGTGGGGTATATCAGAGTGTTACAGTGAGGGGTGTGGGGTATATCCGAGTGTTCCAGTGAGGGGTGTGGGGTATATCAGAGTGTTACAGTGAGGGGTGTGGGATATATCAGAGTGTTACAGTGAGGGGTGTGGGGTATATCAGACTGTTACAGTGAGGGGTGTGGGGTATATCAGAGTGTTACAGTGAGGGTGTGGGATATATCAGAGTGTTACAGTGAGGGGTGTGGGGTATATCAGAGTGTTACAGAGAGGGGTGTGGGGTATATCAGACTGTTACAGTGAGGGGTGTGGGGTATATCAGAGTGTTACAGTGAGGGGTGTGGGGTATATCAGAGTGTTACAGTGAGGGGTATGGGATATATCAGAGTGTTACAGTGAGGGGTGTGAGGTTTATCAGAGTGTTACAGTGAGGGTGTGTGGGGTATATCAGAGTGTTACAGTGAGGGGTGTGGGGTATATCAGAGTGTTACAGTGAGGGGTGTGGGGTATATCAGAGTGTTACAGTGAGGGGTGTGGGATATATCAGAGTGTTACAGTGAGGGTGTGTGGGGTATATCAGAGTGTTACAGTGAGGGGTGTGGGGTATATCCGAGTGTTACAGTGAGGTTGTGGGGTATATCAGAGTGTTACAGTGAGGGTGTGGGGTATATCAGAGTGTTACAGTGAGGGGTGTGGGGTATATCAGAGTGTTACAGTGAGGGGTGTGGGGTATATCCGAGTGTTACAGTGAGGGGTGTGGGGTATATCAGAGTGTTACAGTGAGGGGTGTGGGATATATCAGAGTGTTACAGTGAGGGGTGTGGGGTATATCAGAGTGTTACAGTGAGGGGTGTGGGGTATATCCGAGTGTTACAGTGAGGGGTGTGGTGTATATCAGAGACTTACAGTGAGGGGTGTGGGGTATATCAGAGTGTTACAGTGAGGGGTGTGGGGTATATCAGAGTGTTACAGTGAGGGGTGTGGGTATATCAGAGTGTTACAGTGAGGGGTGTGGGATATATCAGAGTGTTACAGTGAGGGGTGTGGGGAATATCGGAGTGTTACAGTGAGGGGTGTGGGGTATATCAGACTGTTAGTGTGAGGGGTGTGGGGTATATCAGAGTGTTACAGTGAGGGGTGTGGGGTATATCAGAGTGTTACAGTGAGGGTGTGAGGTATATCAGAGTGTTACAGTGAGGGGTGTGGGGTATATCAGAGTGTTACAGTGAGGGGTGTGGGGTATATCAGAGTGTTACAGTGAGGGGTGTGGGGTATATCAGAGTGTTACAGTGAGGGGTGTGGGTATATCAGAGTGTTACAGTGAGGGGTGTGGGATATATCAGAGTGTTACAGTGAGGGGTGTGGTGTATATCAGAGAGTTACAGTGAGGGGTGTGGGGTATATCAGAGTGTTACAGTGAGGGGTGTGGGGTATATCAGAGTGTTACAGTGAGGGGTGTGGGTATATCAGAGTGTTACAGTGAGGGGTGTGGGATATATCAGAGTGTTACAGTGAGGGGTGTGGGGAATATCGGAGTGTTACAGTGAGGGGTGTGGGGTATATCAGACTGTTAGTGTGAGGGGTGTGGGGTATATCAGAGTGTTACAGTGAGGGGTGTGGGGTATATCAGAGTGTTACAGTGAGGGTGTGAGGTATATCAGAGTGTTACAGTGAGGGGTGTGGGGTATATCAGAGTGTTACAGTGAGGGGTGTGGGGTATATCAGAGTGTTACAGTGAGGGGTGTGGGGTATATCAGAGTGTTACAGTGAGGGGTGTGGGTATATCAGAGTGTTACAGTGAGGGGTGTGGGATATATCAGAGTGTTGCAGTGAGGGGTGTGGGGTATATCGGAGTGTTACAGTGAGGGGTGTGGGGTATATCAGACTGTTAGTGTGAGGGGTGTGGGGTATATCAGAGTGTTACAGTGAGGGGTGTGGGGTATATCAGAGTGTTACAGTGAGGGGTGTGAGGTATATCAGAGTGTTACAGTGAGGGGTGTGGGATATAGCAGAGTGTTACAGTGAGGGATGTGGAATATATCAGATTGTTACAGGGAGGGGTGTGGGATATATCAGAGTGTTACAGTGAGTGGTGTGGGGTATATCAGAGTGTTACAGGGAGGGGTGTGGTGTATATCAGAGTGTTACAGTGAGGGGTGTGAGGTTTATCAGAGTGTTACAGTGAGGGGTGTGGGGTATATCAGAGTGTTACAGTGAGGGGTGTGGGGTATATCCGAGTGTTCCAGTGAGGGGTGTGGGGTATATCAGAGTGTTACAGTGAGGGGTGTGGGATATATCAGAGTGTTACAGTGAGGGGTGTGGGGTATATCAGACTGTTACAGTGAGGGGTGTGGGGTATATCAGAGTGTTACAGTGAGGGTGTGGGATATATCAGAGTGTTACAGTGAGGGGTGTGGGGTATATCAGAGTGTTACAGAGAGGGGTGTGGGGTATATCAGACTGTTACAGTGAGGGGTGTGGGGTATATCAGAGTGTTACAGTGAGGGGTGTGGGGTATATCAGAGTGTTACAGTGAGGGGTATGGGATATATCAGAGTGTTACAGTGAGGGGTGTGAGGTTTATCAGAGTGTTACAGTGAGGATGTGTGGGGTATATCAGAGTGTTACAGTGAGGGGTGTGGGGTATATCAGCGTGTTACAGTGAGGGGTGTGGGGTATATCAGAGTGTTACAGTGAGGGGTGTGGGATATATCAGAGTGTTACAGTGAGGGTGTGTGGGGTATATCAGAGTGTTACAGTGAGGGGTGTGGGGTATATCCGAGTGTTACAGTGAGGTTGTGGGGTATATCAGAGTGTTACAGTGAGGGTGTGGGGTATATCAGAGTGTTACAGTGAGGGGTGTGGGGTATATCAGAGTGTTACAGTGAGGGGTGTGGGGTATATCCGAGTGTTACAGTGAGGGGTGTGGGGTATATCAGAGTGTTACAGTGAGGGGTGTGGGATATATCAGAGTGTTACAGTGAGGGGTGTGGGGTATATCAGAGTGTTACAGTGAGGGGTGTGGGGTATATCCGAGTGTTACAGTGAGGGGTGTGGTGTATATCAGAGAGTTACAGTGAGGGGTGTGGGGTATATCAGAGTGTTACAGTGAGGGGTGTGGGGTATATCAGAGTGTTACAGTGAGGGGTGTGGGTATATCAGAGTGTTACAGTGAGGGGTGTGGGGAATATCGGAGTGTTACAGTGAGGGGTGTGGGGTATATCAGACTGTTAGTGTGAGGGGTGTGGGGTATATCAGAGTGTTACAGTGAGGGGTGTGGGGTATATCAGAGTGTTACAGTGAGGGTGTGAGGTATATCAGAGTGTTACAGTGAGGGGTGTGGGGTATATCAGAGTGTTACAGTGAGGGGTGTGGGGTATATCAGAGTGTTACAGTGAGGGGTGTGGGGTATATCAGAGTGTTACAGTGAGGGGTGTGGGTATATCAGAGTGTTACAGTGAGGGGTGTGGGATATATCAGAGTGTTACAGTGAGGGGTGTGGTGTATATCAGAGAGTTACAGTGAGGGGTGTGGGGTATATCAGAGTGTTACAGTGAGGGGTGTGGGGTATATCAGAGTGTTACAGTGAGGGGTGTGGGTATATCAGAGTGTTACAGTGAGGGGTGTGGGATATATCAGAGTGTTACAGTGAGGGGTGTGGGGAATATCGGAGTGTTACAGTGAGGGGTGTGGGGTATATCAGACTGTTAGTGTGAGGGGTGTGGGGTATATCAGAGTGTTCCAGTGAGGGGTGTGGGGTATATCAGAGTGTTACAGTGAGGGTGTGAGGTATATCAGAGTGTTACAGTGAGGGGTGTGGGGTATATCAGAGTGTTACAGTGAGGGGTGTGGGGTATATCAGAGTGTTACAGTGAGGGGTGTGGGGTATATCAGAGTGTTACAGTGAGGGGTGTGGGTATATCAGAGTGTTACAGTGAGGGGTGTGGGATATATCAGAGTGTTGCAGTGAGGGGTGTGGGGTATATCGGAGTGTTACAGTGAGGGGTGTGGGGTATATCAGACTGTTAGTGTGAGGGGTGTGGGGTATATCAGAGTATTACAGTGAGGGGTGTGGGGTATATCAGAGTGTTACAGTGAGGGGTGTGAGGTATATCAGAGTGTTACAGTGAGGGGTGTGGGATATAGCAGAGTGTTACAGTGAGGGATGTGGAATATATCAGATTGTTACAGGGAGGGGTGTGGGATATATCAGAGTGTTACAGTGAGTGGTGTGGGGTATATCAGAGTGTTACAGGGAGGGGTGTGGTGTATATCAGAGTGTTACAGTGAGGGGTGTGAGGTTTATCAGAGTGTTACAGTGAGGGGTGTGGGGTATATCAGAGTGTTACAGTGAGGGGTGTGGGGTATATCAGAGTGTTACAGTGAGGGGTGTGAGGTTTATCAGAGTGTTACAGTGAGGGTGTTTGGGGTATATCAGAGTGTTACAGTGAGGGGTGTGGGGTATATCAGAGTGTTACAGTGAGGGGTGTGGGGTATATCAGAGTGTTACAGTGAGGGGTGTGGGATATATCAGAGTGTTACAGTGAGGGTGTGTGGGGTATATCAGAGTGTTACAGTGAGGGGTGTGGGGTATATCCGAGTGTTACAGTGAGGGTGTGGGGTATATCAGAGTGTTACAGTGAGGGTGTGGGGTATATCAGAGTGTTACAGTGAGGGGTGTGGGGTATATCAGAGTGTTACAGTGAGGGGTGTGGGGTATATCCGAGTGTTACAGTGAGGGGTGTGGGGTATATCAGAGTGTTACAGTGAGGGGTGTGGGATATATCAGAGTGTTACAGTGAGGGGTGTGGGGTATATCAGAGTGTTACAGTGAGGGGTGTGGGGTATATCCGGGTGTTACAGTGAGGGGTGTGGGGTATATCAGAGTGTTACAGTGAGGGGTGTGGGATATATCAGAGTGTTACAGTGAGGGGTGTGGGATATATCAGAGTGTTACAGTGAGGGGTGTGGGATATATCAGAGTGTTACAGTGAGGGGTGTGGGGTATATCAGAGTGTTACAGTGAGGCGTGTGGGGTATATCAGAGTGTTACAGTGAGGGGTGTGGGGTATATCCGAGTGTTACAGTGAGGGGTGTGGGGTATATCAGAGTGTTACAGTGAGGGGTGTGGGATATATCAGAGTGTTACAGTGAGGGGTGTGGGATATATCAGAGTGTTACAGTGAGGGGTGTGGGATATATCAGAGTGTTACAGTGAGGGGTGTGGGGTATATCAGAGTGTTACAGTGAGGGGTGTGGGGTATATCAGAGTGTTACAGTGAGGGGTGTGGGGTATATCAGAGTGTTACAGTGAGGGGTGTGGGATATATCAGAGTGTTACAGTGAGGGGTGTGGGATATATCAGAGTGTTACAGTGAGGGGTGTGGGGTATATCAGAGTGTTACAGTGAGGGGTGTGGGGTATATCAGAGTGTTACAGTGAGGGGTGTGGTGTATATCAGAGTGTTACAGTGAGGGGTGTGGGGTATATCAGTGTGTTACATTGAGGGGTGTGGGATATATCAGAGTGTTACAGTGAGGGGTGTGGGGTATATCAGAGTGTTACAGTGAGGGGTGTGGGGTATATCCGAGTGTTACAGTGAGGGGTGTGGGGTATATCAGAGTGTTACAGTGAGGGGTGTGGGGTATATCAGTGTGTTACATTGAGGGGTGTGGGATATATCAGAGTGTTACAGT
This sequence comes from Mustelus asterias, assembly GCF_964213995.1. NCBI lineage: Eukaryota > Metazoa > Chordata > Chondrichthyes > Carcharhiniformes > Triakidae > Mustelus > Mustelus asterias. The sequence continues at coordinate 102,715 of NW_027590845.1, forward strand.
GAGGGGTGTGGGGTATATCAGAGTGTTACAGTGAGGGGTGTGGGATATATCAGAGTGTTACAGTGAGGGTGTGTGGGGTATATCAGAGTGTTACAGTGAGGGGTGTGGGGTATATCCGAGTGTTACAGTGAGGTTGTGGGGTATATCAGAGTGTTACAGTGAGGGTGTGGGGTATATCAGAGTGTTACAGTGAGGGGTGTGGGGTATATCAGAGTGTTACAGTGAGGGGTGTGGGGTATATCCGAGTGTTACAGTGAGGGGTGTGGGGTATATCAGAGTGTTACAGTGAGGGGTGTGGGATATATCAGAGTGTTACAGTGAGGGGTGTGGGGTATATCAGAGTGTTACAGTGAGGGGTGTGGGGTATATCTGAGTGTTACAGTGAGGGTGTGTGGGGTATATCAGAGTGTTACAGTGAGGGGTGTGGGGTATATCCGAGTGTTACAGTGAGGTTGTGGGGTATATCAGAGTGTTACAGTGAGGGTGTGGGGTATATCAGAGTGTTACAGTGAGGGGTGTGGGGTATATCAGAGTGTTACAGTGAGGGGTGTGGGGTATATCCGAGTGTTACAGTGAGGGGTGTGGGGTATATCAGAGTGTTACAGTGAGGGGTGTGGGATATATCAGAGTGTTACAGTGAGGGGTGTGGGGTATATCAGAGTGTTACAGTGAGGGGTGTGGGGTATATCCGAGTGTTACAGTGAGGGGTGTGGTGTATATCAGAGAGTTACAGTGAGGGGTGTGGGGTATATCAGAGTGTTACAGTGAGGGGTGTGGGGTATATCAGAGTGTTACAGTGAGGGGTGTGGGTATATCAGAGTGTTACAGTGAGGGGTGTGGGGAATATCGGAGTGTTACAGTGAGGGGTGTGGGGTATATCAGACTGTTAGTGTGAGGGGTGTGGGGTATATCAGAGTGTTACAGTGAGGGGTGTGGGGTATATCAGAGTGTTACAGTGAGGGTGTGAGGTATATCAGAGTGTTACAGTGAGGGGTGTGGGGTATATCAGAGTGTTACAGTGAGGGGTGTGGGGTATATCAGAGTGTTACAGTGAGGGGTGTGGGGTATATCAGAGTGTTACAGTGAGGGGTGTGGGTATATCAGAGTGTTACAGTGAGGGGTGTGGGATATATCAGAGTGTTACAGTGAGGGGTGTGGTGTATATCAGAGAGTTACAGTGAGGGGTGTGGGGTATATCAGAGTGTTACAGTGAGGGGTGTGGGGTATATCAGAGTGTTACAGTGAGGGGTGTGGGTATATCAGAGTGTTACAGTGAGGGGTGTGGGATATATCAGAGTGTTACAGTGAGGGGTGTGGGGAATATCGGAGTGTTACAGTGAGGGGTGTGGGGTATATCAGACTGTTAGTGTGAGGGGAGTGGGGTATATCAGAGTGTTACAGTGAGGGGTGTGGGGTATATCAGAGTGTTACAGTGAGGGTGTGAGGTATATCAGAGTGTTACAGTGAGGGGTGTGGGGTATATCAGAGTGTTACAGTGAGGGGTGTGGGGTATATCAGAGTGTTACAGTGAGGGGTGTGGGGTATATCAGAGTGTTACAGTGAGGGGTGTGGGTATATCAGAGTGTTACAGTGAGGGGTGTGGGATATATCAGAGTGTTGCAGTGAGGGGTGTGGGGTATATCGGAGTGTTACAGTGAGGGGTGTGGGGTATATCAGACTGTTAGTGTGAGGGGTGTGGGGTATATCAGAGTGTTACAGTGAGGGGTGTGGGGTATATCAGAGTGTTACAGTGAGGGGTGTGAGGTATATCAGAGTGTTACAGTGAGGGGTGTGGGATATAGCAGAGTGTTACAGTGAGGGATGTGGAATATATCAGATTGTTACAGGGAGGGGTGTGGGATATATCAGAGTGTTACAGTGAGTGGTGTGGGGTATATCAGAGTGTTACAGGGAGGGGTGTGGTGTATATCAGAGTGTTACAGTGAGGGGTGTGAGGTTTATCAGAGTGTTACAGTGAGGGGTGTGGGGTATATCAGAGTGTTACAGTGAGGGGTGTGGGGTATATCAGAGTGTTACAGTGAGGGGTGTGAGGTTTATCAGAGTGTTACAGTGAGGGTGTTTGGGGTATATCAGAGTGTTACAGTGAGGGGTGTGGGGTATATCAGAGTGTTACAGTGAGGGGTGTGGGGTATATCAGAGTGTTACAGTGAGGGGTGTGGGATATATCAGAGTGTTACAGTGAGGGTGTGTGGGGTATATCAGAGTGTTACAGTGAGGGGTGTGGGGTATATCCGAGTGTTACAGTGAGGGTGTGGGGTATATCAGAGTGTTACAGTGAGGGTGTGGGGTATATCAGAGTGTTACAGTGAGGGGTGTGGGGTATATCAGAGTGTTACAGTGAGGGGTGTGGGGTATATCCGAGTGTTACAGTGAGGGGTGTGGGGTATATCAGAGTGTTACAGTGAGGGGTGTGGGATATATCAGAGTGTTACAGTGAGGGGTGTGGGGTATATCAGAGTGTTACAGTGAGGGGTGTGGGGTATATCCGGGTGTTACAGTGAGGGGTGTGGGGTATATCAGAGTGTTACAGTGAGGGGTGTGGGATATATCAGAGTGTTACAGTGAGGGGTGTGGGATATATCAGAGTGTTACAGTGAGGGGTGTGGGATATATCAGAGTGTTACAGTGAGGGGTGTGGGGTATATCAGAGTGTTACAGTGAGGCGTGTGGGGTATATCAGAGTGTTACAGTGAGGGGTGTGGGGTATATCCGAGTGTTACAGTGAGGGGTGTGGGGTATATCAGAGTGTTACAGTGAGGGGTGTGGGATATATCAGAGTGTTACAGTGAGGGGTGTGGGATATATCAGAGTGTTACAGTGAGGGGTGTGGGATATATCAGAGTGTTACAGTGAGGGGTGTGGGGTATATCAGAGTGTTACAGTGAGGGGTGTGGGGTATATCAGAGTGTTACAGTGAGGGGTGTGGGGTATATCAGAGTGTTACAGTGAGGGGTGTGGGATATATCAGAGTGTTACAGTGAGGGGTGTGGGATATATCAGAGTGTTACAGTGAGGGGTGTGGGGTATATCAGAGTGTTACAGTGAGGGGTGTGGGGTATATCAGAGTGTTACAGTGAGGGGTGTGGTGTATATCAGAGTGTTACAGTGAGGGGTGTGGGGTATATCAGTGTGTTACATTGAGGGGTGTGGGATATATCAGAGTGTTACAGTGAGGGGTGTGGGGTATATCAGAGTGTTACAGTGAGGGGTGTGGGGTATATCCGAGTGTTACAGTGAGGGGTGTGGGGTATATCAGAGTGTTACAGTGAGGGGTGTGGGGTATATCAGTGTGTTACATTGAGGGGTGTGGGATATATCAGAGTGTTACAGTGAGGGGTGTGGGGTATATCAGAGTGTTACAGTGAGGGGTGTGGGATATATCAGAGTGTTACAGTGAGGGTGTGTGGGGTATATCAGAGTGTTACAGTGAGGGGTGTGGGGTATATCCGAGTGTTACAGTGAGGTTGTGGGGTATATCAGAGTGTTACAGTGAGGGTGTGGGGTATATCAGAGTGTTACAGTGAGGGGTGTGGGGTATATCAGAGTGTTACAGTGAGGGGTGTGGGGTATATCCGAGTGTTACAGTGAGGGGTGTGGGGTATATCAGAGTGTTACAGTGAGGGGTGTGGGATATATCAGAGTGTTACAGTGAGGGGTGTGGGGTATATCAGAGTGTTACAGTGAGGGGTGTGGGGTATATCTGAGTGTTACAGTGAGGGGTGTGGTGTATATCAGAGAGTTACAGTGAGGGGTGTGGGGTATATCAGAGTGTTACAGTGAGGGGTGTGGGGTATATCAGAGTGTTACAGTGAGGGGTGTGGGTATATCAGAGTGTTACAGTGAGGGGTGTGGGATATATCAGAGTGTTACAGTGAGGGGTGTGGGGAATATCGGAGTGTTACAGTGAGGGGTGTGGGGTATATCAGACTGTTAGTGTGAGGGGTGTGGGGTATATCAGAGTGTTACAGTGAGGGGTGTGGGGTATATCAGGGTGTTACAGTGAGGGTGTGAGGTATATCAGAGTGTTACAGTGAGGGGTGTGGGGTATATCAGAGTGTTACAGTGAGGGGTGTGGGGTATATCAGAGTGTTACAGTGAGGGGTGTGGGGTATATCAGAGTGTTACAGTGAGGGGTGTGGGTATATCAGAGTGTTACAGTGAGGGGTGTGGGATATATCAGAGTGTTACAGTGAGGGGTGTGGTGTATATCAGAGAGTTACAGTGAGGGGTGTGGGGTATATCAGAGTGTTACAGTGAGGGGTGTGGGGTATATCAGAGTGTTACAGTGAGGGGTGTGGGTATATCAGAGTGTTACAGTGAGGGGTGTGGGATATATCAGAGTGTTACAGTGAGGGGTGTGGGGAATATCGGAGTGTTACAGTGAGGGGTGTGGGGTATATCAGACTGTTAGTGTGAGGGGTGTGGGGTATATCAGAGTGTTACAGTGAGGGGTGTGGGGTATATCAGAGTGTTACAGTGAGGGTGTGAGGTATATCAGAGTGTTACAGTGAGGGGTGTGGGGTATATCAGAGTGTTACAGTGAGGGGTGTGGGGTATATCAGAGTGTTACAGTGAGGGGTGTGGGGTATATCAGAGTGTTACAGTGAGGGGTGTGGGTATATCAGAGTGTTACAGTGAGGGGTGTGGGATATATCAGAGTGTTACAGTGAGGGGTGTGGGGTATATCGGAGTGTTACAGTGAGGGGTGTGGGGTATATCAGACTGTTAGTGTGAGGGGTGTGGGGTATATCAGAGTGTTACAGTGAGGGGTGTGGGGTATATCAGAGTGTTACAGTGAGGGGTGTGAGGTATATCAGAGTGTTACAGTGAGGGGTGTGAGGTTTATCAGAGTGTTACAGTGAGGGTGTTTGGGGTATATCAGAGTGTTACAGTGAGGGGTGTGGGGTATATCAGAGTGTTACAGTGAGGGGTGTGGGGTATATCAGAGTGTTACAGTGAGGGGTGTGGGATATATCAGAGTGTTACAGTGAGGGTGTGTGGGGTATATCAGAGTGTTACAGTGAGGGGTGTGGGGTATATCCGAGTGTTACAGTGAGGGTGTGGGGTATATCAGAGTGTTACAGTGAGGGTGTGGGGTATATCAGAGTGTTACAGTGAGGGGTGTGGGGTATATCAGAGTGTTACAGTGAGGGGTGTGGGGTATATCCGAGTGTTACAGTGAGGGGTGTGGGGTATATCAGAGTGTTACAGTGAGGGGTGTGGGATATATCAGAGTGTTACAGTGAGGGGTGTGGGGTATATCAGAGTGTTACAGTGAGGGGTGTGGGGTATATCCGAGTGTTACAGTGAGGGGTGTGGGGTATATCAGAGTGTTACAGTGAGGGGTGTGGGATATATCAGAGTGTTACAGTGAGGGGTGTGGGATATATCAGAGTGTTACAGTGAGCGGTGTGGGATATATCAGAGTGTTACAGTGAGGGGTGTGGGGTATATCAGAGTGTTACAGTGAGGCGTGTGGGGTATATCAGAGTGTTACAGTGAGGGGTGTGGGGTATATCCGAGTGTTACAGTGAGGGGTGTGGGGTATATCAGAGTGTTACAGTGAGGGGTGTGGGATATATCAGAGTGTTACAGTGAGGGGTGTGGGATATATCAGAGTGTTACAGTGAGGGGTGTGGGATATATCAGAGTGTTACAGTGAGGGGTGTGGGGTATATCAGAGTGTTACAGTGAGGGGTGTGGGGTATATCAGAGTGTTACAGTGAGGGGTGTGGGGTATATCAGAGTGTTACAGTGAGGGGTGTGGGATATATCAGAGTGTTACAGTGAGGGGTGTGGGATATATCAGAGTGTTACAGTGAGGGGTGTGGGGTATATCAGAGTGTTACAGTGAGGGGTGTGGGGTATATCAGAGTGTTACAGTGAGGGGTGTGGTGTATATCAGAGTGTTACAGTGAGGGGTGTGGGGTATATCAGTGTGTTACATTGAGGGGTGTGGGATATATCAGAGTGTTACAGTGAGGGGTGTGGGGTATATCAGAGTGTTACAGTGAGGGGTGTGGGGTATATCCGAGTGTTACAGTGAGGGGTGTGGGGTATATCAGAGTGTTACAGTGAGGGGTGTGGGGTATATCAGTGTGTTACATTGAGGGGTGTGGGATATATCAGAGTGTTACAGTGAGGGGTGTGGGGTATATCAGAGTGTTTCAGTGAGGGGTGTGGGGTATATCAGTGTGTTACAGTGAGGGGTGTGGGATATATCAGAGTGTTACAGTGAGGGGTGTGGGATATATCAGAGTGTTACAGTGAGGGGTGTGGGGTATATCAGAGTGTTACAGTGAGGGGTGTGCGATATATCAGAGCGTTACAGTGAGGGGTGTGGGATATATCAGAGTGTTACAGTGAGGGGTGTGGGGTATATCAGAGTGTTACAGTGAGGGGTGTGGCATATATCAGAGTGTTACAGTGAGGGGTGTGGGGTATATCAGAGTGTTACAGTGAGGGGTGTGGGATATATCAGTGTGTTACATTGAGGGGTGTGGGGTATATCAGAGTGTTACAGTGAGGGGTGTGGGATATATCAGTGTGTTACATTGAGGGGTGTGGGATATATCAGTGTGTTACAGTGAGGGGTGTGGGATATATCAGTGTGTTACAGTGAGGGGTGTGGGATATATCAGTGTGTTACATTGAGGGGTGTGGGATATATCAGTGTGTTACAGTGAGGGGTGTGGGATATATCAGTGTGTTACATTGAGGGGTGTGGGATATATCAGTGTGTTACAGTGAGGGGTGTGGAATATACCAGTGTGTTGCAGTGAGGGGTGTGGAATATATCAGAGTGTTACAGTGAGGGGTGTGGGGTATATCAGAGTGTTACAGTGAGGGGTGTGGGATATATCAGTGTGTTACATTGAGGGGTGTGGGATATATCAGTGTGTTACAGTGAGGGTGTGGGGTATATCAGAGTGTTACAGTGAGGGTGTGGGGTATATCAGAGTGTTACAGTGAGGGGTGTGGGGTATATCAGAGTGTTACAGTGAGGGATGTGGGGTATATCCGAGTGTTACAGTGAGGGGTGTGGGGTATATCAGAGTGTTACAGTGAGGGGTGTGGGATATATCAGAGTGTTACAGTGAGGGGTGTGGGGTATATCCGAGTGTTACAGTGAGGGGTGTGGGGTATATCCGGGTGTTACAGTGAGGGGTGTGGGGTATATCAGAGTGTTACAGTGAGGGGTGTGGGATATATCAGAGTGTTACAGTGAGGGGTGTGGGATATATCAGAGTGTTACAGTGAGGGGTGTGGGATATATCAGAGTGTTACAGTGAGGGGTGTGGGGTATATCAGAGTGTTACAGTGAGGCGTGTGGGGTATATCAGAGTGTTACAGTGAGGGGTGTGGGGTATATCCGAGTGTTACAGTGAGGGGTGTGGGGTATATCAGAGTGTTACAGTGAGGGGTGTGGGATATATCAGAGTGTTACAGTGAGGGGTGTGGGATATATCAGAGTGTTACAGTGAGGGGTGTGGGATATATCAGAGTGTTACAGTGAGGGGTGTGGGGTATATCAGAGTGTTACAGTGAGGGGTGTGGGGTATATCAGAGTGTTACAGTGAGGGGTGTGGGGTATATCAGAGTGTTACAGTGAGGGGTGTGGGATATATCAGAGTGTTACAGTGAGGGGTGTGGGATATATCAGAGTGTTACAGTGAGGGGTGTGGGGTATATCAGAGTGTTACAGTGAGGGGTGTGGGGTATATCAGAGTGTTACAGTGAGGGGTGTGGTGTATATCAGAGTGTTACAGTGAGGGGTGTGGGGTATATCAGTGTGTTACATTGAGGGGTGTGGGATATATCAGAGTGTTACAGTGAGGGGTGTGGGGTATATCAGAGTGTTACAGTGAGGGGTGTGGGGTATATCCGAGTGTTACAGTGAGGGGTGTGGGGTATATCAGAGTGTTACAGTGAGGGGTGTGGGGTATATCAGTGTGTTACATTGAGGGGTGTGGGATATATCAGAGTGTTACAGTGAGGGGTGTGGGGTATATCAGAGTGTTACAGTGAGGGGTGTGGGATATATCAGAGTGTTACAGTGAGGGTGTGTGGGGTATATCAGAGTGTTACAGTGAGGGGTGTGGGGTATATCCGAGTGTTACAGTGAGGTTGTGGGGTATATCAGAGTGTTACAGTGAGGGTGTGGGGTATATCAGAGTGTTACAGTGAGGGGTGTGGGGTATATCAGAGTGTTACAGTGAGGGGTGTGGGGTATATCCGAGTGTTACAGTGAGGGGTGTGGGGTATATCAGAGTGTTACAGTGAGGGGTGTGGGATATATCAGAGTGTTACAGTGAGGGGTGTGGGGTATATCAGAGTGTTACAGTGAGGGGTGTGGGGTATATCTGAGTGTTACAGTGAGGGGTGTGGTGTATATCAGAGAGTTACAGTGAGGGGTGTGGGGTATATCAGAGTGTTACAGTGAGGGGTGTGGGGTATATCAGAGTGTTACAGTGAGGGGTGTGGGTATATCAGAGTGTTACAGTGAGGGGTGTGGGATATATCAGAGTGTTACAGTGAGGGGTGTGGGGAATATCGGAGTGTTACAGTGAGGGGTGTGGGGTATATCAGACTGTTAGTGTGAGGGGTGTGGGGTATATCAGAGTGTTACAGTGAGGGGTGTGGGGTATATCAGGGTGTTACAGTGAGGGTGTGAGGTATATCAGAGTGTTACAGTGAGGGGTGTGGGGTATATCAGAGTGTTACAGTGAGGGGTGTGGGGTATATCAGAGTGTTACAGTGAGGGGTGTGGGGTATATCAGAGTGTTACAGTGAGGGGTGTGGGTATATCAGAGTGTTACAGTGAGGGGTGTGGGATATATCAGAGTGTTACAGTGAGGGGTGTGGTGTATATCAGAGAGTTACAGTGAGGGGTGTGGGGTATATCAGAGTGTTACAGTGAGGGGTGTGGGGTATATCAGAGTGTTACAGTGAGGGGTGTGGGTATATCAGAGTGTTACAGTGAGGGGTGTGGGATATATCAGAGTGTTACAGTGAGGGGTGTGGGGAATATCGGAGTGTTACAGTGAGGGGTGTGGGGTATATCAGACTGTTAGTGTGAGGGGTGTGGGGTATATCAGAGTGTTACAGTGAGGGGTGTGGGGTATATCAGAGTGTTACAGTGAGGGTGTGAGGTATATCAGAGTGTTACAGTGAGGGGTGTGGGGTATATCAGAGTGTTACAGTGAGGGGTGTGGGGTATATCAGAGTGTTACAGTGAGGGGTGTGGGGTATATCAGAGTGTTACAGTGAGGGGTGTGGGTATATCAGAGTGTTACAGTGAGGGGTGTGGGATATATCAGAGTGTTACAGTGAGGGGTGTGGGGTATATCGGAGTGTTACAGTGAGGGGTGTGGGGTATATCAGACTGTTAGTGTGAGGGGTGTGGGGTATATCAGAGTGTTACAGTGAGGGGTGTGGGGTATATCAGAGTGTTACAGTGAGGGGTGTGAGGTATATCAGAGTGTTACAGTGAGGGGTGTGAGGTTTATCAGAGTGTTACAGTGAGGGTGTTTGGGGTATATCAGAGTGTTACAGTGAGGGGTGTGGGGTATATCAGAGTGTTACAGTGAGGGGTGTGGGGTATATCAGAGTGTTACAGTGAGGGGTGTGGGATATATCAGAGTGTTACAGTGAGGGTGTGTGGGGTATATCAGAGTGTTACAGTGAGGGGTGTGGGGTATATCCGAGTGTTACAGTGAGGGTGTGGGGTATATCAGAGTGTTACAGTGAGGGTGTGGGGTATATCAGAGTGTTACAGTGAGGGGTGTGGGGTATATCAGAGTGTTACAGTGAGGGGTGTGGGGTATATCCGAGTGTTACAGTGAGGGGTGTGGGGTATATCAGAGTGTTACAGTGAGGGGTGTGGGATATATCAGAGTGTTACAGTGAGGGGTGTGGGGTATATCAGAGTGTTACAGTGAGGGGTGTGGGGTATATCCGAGTGTTACAGTGAGGGGTGTGGGGTATATCAGAGTGTTACAGTGAGGGGTGTGGGATATATCAGAGTGTTACAGTGAGGGGTGTGGGATATATCAGAGTGTTACAGTGAGGGGTGTGGGATATATCAGAGTGTTACAGTGAGGGGTGTGGGGTATATCAGAGTGTTACAGTGAGGCGTGTGGGGTATATCAGAGTGTTACAGTGAGGGGTGTGGGGTATATCCGAGTGTTACAGTGAGGGGTGTGGGGTATATCAGAGTGTTACAGTGAGGGGTGTGGGATATATCAGAGTGTTACAGTGAGGGGTGTGGGATATATCAGAGTGTTACAGTGAGGGGTGTGGGATATATCAGAGTGTTACAGTGAGGGGTGTGGGGTATATCAGAGTGTTACAGTGAGGGGTGTGGGGTATATCAGAGTGTTACAGTGAGGGGTGTGGGGTATATCAGAGTGTTACAGTGAGGGGTGTGGGATATATCAGAGTGTTACAGTGAGGGGTGTGGGATATATCAGAGTGTTACAGTGAGGGGTGTGGGGTATATCAGAGTGTTACAGTGAGGGGTGTGGGGTATATCAGAGTGTTACAGTGAGGGGTGTGGTGTATATCAGAGTGTTACAGTGAGGGGTGTGGGGTATATCAGTGTGTTACATTGAGGGGTGTGGGATATATCAGAGTGTTACAGTGAGGGGTGTGGGGTATATCAGAGTGTTACAGTGAGGGGTGTGGGGTATATCCGAGTGTTACAGTGAGGGGTGTGGGGTATATCAGAGTGTTACAGTGAGGGGTGTGGGGTATATCAGTGTGTTACATTGAGGGGTGTGGGATATATCAGAGTGTTACAGTGAGGGGTGTGGGGTATATCAGAGTGTTTCAGTGAGGGGTGTGGGGTATATCAGTGTGTTACAGTGAGGGGTGTGGGATATATCAGAGTGTTACAGTGAGGGGTGTGGGATATATCAGAGTGTTACAGTGAGGGGTGTGGGGTATATCAGAGTGTTACAGTGAGGGGTGTGGGATATATCAGAGCGTTACAGTGAGGGGTGTGGGATATATCAGAGTGTTACAGTGAGGGGTGTGGGGTATATCAGAGTGTTACAGTGAGGGGTGTGGCATATATCAGAGTGTTACAGTGAGGGGTGTGGGGTATATCAGAGTGTTACAGTGAGGGGTGTGGGATATATCAGTGTGTTACATTGAGGGGTGTGGGGTATATCAGAGTGTTACAGTGAGGGGTGTGGCATATATCAGAGTGTTACAGTGAGGGGTGTGGGGTATATCAGAGTGTTACAGTGAGGGGTGTGGGATATATCAGTGTGTTACATTGAGGGGTGTGGGATATATCAGTGTGTTACAGTGAGGGGTGTGGGATATATCAGTGTGTTACAGTGAGGGGTGTGGGATATATCAGTGTGTTACATTGAGGGGTGTGGGATATATCAGTGTGTTACAGTGAGGGGTGTGGGATATATCAGTGTGTTACATTGAGGGGTGTGGGATATATCAGTGTGTTACAGTGAGGGGTGTGGAATATACCAGTGTGTTGCAGTGAGGGGTGTGGAATATACCAGTGTGTTGCCGTGAGGGGTGTGGAATATACCAGTGTGTTACAGTGAGGGGTGTGGAATATACCAGGGCGTTACAGTGAGGGGTGTGGAATATAGCAGTGTGTTACAGTGAGGGGTGTGGAATATACCAGTGTGTTACAGTGAGGGGTGTGGAATATACCAGGGCGTTACAGTGAGGGGTGTGGAATATACCAGTGTGTTACAGTGAGGGGTGTGGAATATACCAGTGTGTTACAGCGAGGGGTGTGGAATATACCAGGGCGTTACAGTGAGGGGTGTGGAATATACCAGTGTGTTACAGTGAGCGGTGTGTGGGGTATATCAGAGTGTTACAGTGAGGGATGTGGGGTATATCCGAGTGTTACAGTGAGGGAGTGGGGTATATCAGAGTGTTACAGTGAGGGTGTGGGGTATATCAGAGTGTGACAGTGAGGGGTGTGGGGTATATCAGAGTGTTACAGTGAGGGGTGTGGGGTATATCCGAGTGTTCCAGTGAGGGGTGTGGGGTATATCAGAGTGTTACAGTGAGGGGTGTGGGATATATCAGAGTGTTACAGTGAGGGGTGTGGGCTATATCAGACTGTTACAGTGAGGGGTGTGGGGTATATCAGAGTGTTACAGTGAGGGTGTGGGATATATCAGAGTGTTACAGTGAGGGGTGTGGTGTATATCAGAGAGTTACAGTGAGGGGTGTGGGGTATATCAGAGTGTTACAGTGAGGGGTGTGGGGTATATCAGAGTGTTACAGTGAGGGGTGTGGGTATATCAGAGTGTTACAGTGAGGGGTGTGGGATATATCAGAGTGTTACAGTGAGGGGTGTGGGGTATATCGGAGTGTTACAGTGAGGGGTGTGGGGTATATCAGACTGTTACAGTGAGGGGTGTGGGGTATATCAGAGTGTTACAGTGAGGGGTGTGGGGTATATCAGAGTGTTACAGTGAGGGGTGTGAGGTATATCAGAGTGTTATAGTGAGGGGTGTGGGATATATCAGAGTGTTACAGTGAGGGATGTGGGATATATCAGATTGTTACAGGGAGGGGTGTGGGATATATCAGAGTGTTACAGTGAGTGGTGTGGGGTATATCAGAGTGTTACAGGGAGGGGTGTGGTGTATATCAGAGTGTTACAGTGAGGGGTGTGAGGTTTATCAGAGTGTTACAGTGAGGGGTGTGGGGTATATCAGAGTGTTACAGTGAGGGGTGTGGGATATATCAGAGTGTTACAGTGAGGGGTGTGAGGTTTATCAGAGTGTTACAGTGAGGGTGTGTGGGGTATATCAGAGTGTTACAGTGAGGGGTGTGGGGTATATCAGAGTGTTTCAGTGAGGGGTGTGGGGTATATCCGAGTGTTACAGTGAGGGGTGTGGGATATATCAGAGTGTTACAGTGAGGGTGTGTGGGGTATATCAGAGTGTTACAGTGAGGGGTGTGGGGTATATCCGAGTGTTACAGTGAGGGTGTGGGGTATATCAGAGTGTTACAGTGAGGGTGTGGGGTATATCAGAGTGTAACAGTGAGGGGTGTGGGGTATATCAGAGTGTTACAGTGAGGGGTGTGGGGTATATCCGAGTGTTACAGTGAGGGGTGTGGGGTATATCAGAGTGTTACAGTGAGGGGTGTGGGATATATCAGAGTGTTACAGTGAGGGGTGTGGGGTATATCAGAGTGTTACAGTGAGGGGTGTGGGGTATATCCGAGTGTTACAGTGAGGGGTGAGGGGTATATCAGAGTGTTACAGTGAGGGGTGTGGGATATATCAGAGTGTTACAGTGAGGGGTGTGGGATATATCAGAGTGTTACAGTGAGGGGTGTGGGATATATCAGAGTGTTACAGTGAGCGGTGTGGGGTATAATCAGAGTGTTACAGTGAGGGGTGTGGGGTATATCAGAGTGTTACAGTGAGGGGTGTGGGGTATATCCGAGTGTTACAGTGAGGGGTGTGGGGTATATCAGAGTGTTACAGTGAGGGGTGTGGGATATATCAGAGTGTTACAGTGAGGGGTGTGGGATATATCAGAGTGTTACAGTGAGGGGTGTGGGATATATCAGAGTGTTACAGTGAGGGGTGTGGGGTATATCAGAGTGTTACAGAGAGGGGTGTGGGGTATATCAGAGAGTTACAGTGAGGGGTGTGGGGTATGTCAGAGTGTTACAGTGAGGGGTGTGGGGTATATCAGAGTGTTACATTGAGGGGTGTGGGTATATCAGAGTGTTACAGTGAGGGGTGTGGGATATATCAGAGTGTTACAGTGAGGGGTGTGGGGTATATCGGAGTGTTACAGTGAGGGGTGTGGGGTATATCAGACTGTTACAGTGAGGGGTGTGGGGTATATCAGAGTGTTACAGTGAGGGGTGTGGGGTATATCAGAGTGTTACAGTGAGGGGTGTGAGGTATATCAGAGTGTTATAGTGAGGGGTGTGGGATATATCAGAGTGTTACAGTGAGGGATGTGGGATATATCAGATTGTTACAGGGAGGGGTGTGGGATATATCAGAGTGTTACAGTGAGTGGTGTGGGGTATATCAGAGTGTTACAGGGAGGGGTGTGGGGTATATCAGAGTGTTACAGTGAGGGGTGTGAGGTTTATCAGAGTGTTACATTGAGGGGTGTGGGGTATATCAGAGTGTTACAGTGAGGGGTGTGGGATATATCAGAGTGTTATAGTGAGGGGTGTGAGGTTTATCAGAGTGTTACAGTGAGGGTGTGTGGGGTATATCAGAGTGTTACAGTGAGGGGTGTGGGGTATATCAGAGTGTTACAGTGAGGGGTGTGGGGTATATCAGAGTGTTACAGTGAGGGGTGTGGGATATATCAGAGTGTTACAGTGAGGGTGTGTGGGGTATATCAGAGTGTTACAGTGAGGGGTGTGGGGTATATCCGAGTGTTACAGTGAGGGTGTGGGGTATATCAGAGTGTTACAGTGAGGGTGTGGGGTATATCAGAGTGTGACAGTGAGGGGTGTGGGGTATATCAGAGTGTTACAGTGAGGGGTGTGGGGTATATCCGAGTGTTACAGTGAGGGGTGTGGGGTATATCAGAGTGTTGCAGTGAGGGGTGTGGGATATATCAGAGTGTTACAGTGAGGGGTGTGGGGTATATCAGACTGTTACAGTGAGGGGTGTGGGGTATATCAGAGTGTTACAGTGAGGGTGTGGGATATATCAGAGTGTTACAGTGAGGGGTGTGGTGTATATCAGAGAGTTACAGTGAGGGGTGTGGGGTATATCAGAGTGTTACAGTGAGGGGTGTGGGGTATATCAGAGTGTTACAGTGAGGGGTGTGGGTATATCAGAGTGTTACAGTGAGGGGTGTGGGATATATCAGAGTGTTACAGTGAGGGGTGTGGGGTATATCGGAGTGTTAGAGTGAGGGGTGTGGGGTATATCAGACTGTTAGTGTGAGGGGTGTGGGGTATATCAGAGTGTTACAGTGAGGGGTGTGGGGTATATCAGAGTGTTACAGTGAGGGTGTGAGGTATATCAGAGTGTTACAGTGAGGGGTGTGGGGTATATCAGAGTGTTACAGTGAGGGGTGTGGGGTATATCAGAGTGTTACAGTGAGGGGTGCGGGGTATATCAGAGTGTTACAGTGAGGGGTGTGGGTATATCAGAGTGTTACAGTGAGGGGTGTGGGATATATCAGAGTGTTACAGTGAGGGGTGTGGGGTATATCGGAGTGTTACAGTGAGGGGTGTGGGGTATATCAGACTGTTAGTGTGAGGGGTGTGGGGTATATCAGAGTGTTACAGTGAGGGGTGTGGGGTATATCAGAGTGTTACAGTGAGGGATGTGAGGTATATCAGAGTGTTACAGTGAGGGGTGTGGGATATAGCAGAGTGTTACAGTGAGGGATGTGGGATATATCAGATTGTTACAGGGAGGGGTGTGGGATATATCAGAGTGTTACAGTGAGTGGTGTGGGATATATCAGAGTGTTACAGGGAGGGGTGTGGTGTATATCAGAGTGTTACAGTGAGGGGTGGGAGGTTTATCAGAGTGTTACAGTGAGGGGTGTGGCGTATATCAGAGTGTTACAGTGAGGGGTGTGGGATATATCAGAGTGTTACAGTGAGGGGTGTGAGGTTTATCAGAGTGTTACAGTGAGGGTGTGTGGGGTATATCAGAGTGTTACAGTGAGGGGTGTGGGGTATATCAGAGTGTTACAGTGAGGGGTGTGGGGTATATCAGAGTGTTACAGTGAGGGGTGTGGGATATATCAGAGTGTTACAGTGAGGGTGTGTGGGGTATATCAGAGTGTTACAGTGAGGGGTGTGGGGTATATCCGAGTGTTACAGTGAGGGTGTGGGGTATATCAGAGTGTTACAGTGAGGGTGTGGGGTATATCAGAGTGTTACAGTGAGGGGTGTGGGGTATATCAGAGTGTTACAGTGAGGGGTGTGGGGTATATCCGAGTGTTACAGTGAGGGGTGTGGGGTATATCAGAGTGTTACAGTGAGGGGTGTGGGATATATCAGAGTGTTACAGTGAGGGGTGTGGGGTATATCAGAGTGTTACAGTGAGGGGTGTGGGGTATATCCGAGTGTTACAGTGAGGGGTGTGGGGTATATCAGAGTGTTACAGTGAGGGGTGTGGGATATATCAGAGTGTTACAGTGAGGGGTGTGGGATATATCAGAGTGTTACAGTGAGGGGTGTGGGATATATCAGAGTGTTACAGTGAGGGGTGTGGGGTATATCAGAGTGTTACAGTGAGGGGTGTGGGGTATATCAGAGTGTTACAGTGAGGGGTGTGGGGTATATCCGAGTGTTACAGTGAGGGGTGTGGGGTATATCAGAGTGTTACAGTGAGGGGTGTGGGATATATCAGAGTGTTACAGTGAGGGGTGTGGGATATATCAGAGTGTTACAGTGAGGGGTGTGGGATATATCAGAGTGTTACAGTGAGGGGTGTGGGGTATATCAGAGTGTTACAGTGAGGGGTGTGGGGTATATCAGAGTGTTACAGTGAGGGGTGTGGGGTATATCAGAGTGTTACAGTGAGGGGTGTGGGATATATCAGAGTGTTACAGTGAGGGGTGTGGGATATATCAGAGTGTTACAGTGAGGGGTGTGGGGTATATCAGAGTGTTACAGTGAGGGGTGTGGGGTATATCAGAGTGTTACAGTGAGGGGTGTGGTGTATATCAGAGTGTTACAGTGAGGGGTGTGGGGTATATCAGTGTGTTACATTGAGGGGTGTGGGATATATCAGAGTGTTACAGTGAGGGGTGTGGGGTATATCAGAGTGTTACAGTGAGGGGTGTGGGATATATCAGAGTGTTACAGTGAGGGGTGTGGGGTATATCAGAGTGTTACAGTGAGGGGTGTGGGGTATATCAGTGTGTTACATTGAGGGGTGTGGGATATATCAGAGTGTTACAGTGAGGGGTGTGGGGTATATCAGAGTGTTTCAGTGAGGGGTGTGGGGTATATCAGTGTGTTACAGTGAGGGGTGTGGGATATATCAGAGTGTTACAGTGAGGGGTGTGGGATATATCAGAGTGTTACAGTGAGGGGTGTGGGGTATATCAGAGTGTTACAGTGAGGGGTGTGGGATATATCAGAGCGTTACAGTGAGGGGTGTGGGATATATCAGAGTGTTACAGTGAGGGGTGTGGGGTACATCAGAGTGTTACAGTGAGGGGTGTGGGATATATCAGAGTGTTACAGTGAGGGGTGTGGGGTATATCAGAGTGTTACAGTGAGGGGTGTGGGATATATCAGTGTGTTACATTGAGGGGTGTGGGGTATATCAGAGTGATACAGTGAGGGGTGTGGAATATACCAGTGTGTTGCAGTGAGGGGTGTGGAATATACCAGTGTGTTGCCGTGAGAGGTGTGGAATATACCAGTGTGTTACAGTGAGGGGTGTGGAATATACCAGGGCGTTACAGTGAGGGGTGTGGAATATACCAGTGTGTTACAGTGAGGGGTGTGGAATATACCAGGGCGTTACAGTGAGGGGTGTGGAATATACCAGTGTGTTACAGTGAGGGGTGTGGAATATACCAGTGTGTTACAGTGAGGGGTGTGGAATATACCAGGGCGTTACAGTGAGGGGTGTGGAATATACCAGTGTGTTACAGTGAGGGGTGTGGAATATACCAGTGTGTTACAGTGAGGAGTGTGGAATATACCAGGGCGTTACAGTGAGGGGTGTGGAATATAACAGTGTGTTACAGTGAGGGGTGTGTGGGATATATCAGAGTGTTACAGTGAGGGGTGTGGGGTATATCCGAGTGTTACAGTGAGGGTGTGGGGTATATCAGAGTGTTACAGTGAGGGTGTGGGGTATATCAGAGTGTGACAGTGAGGGGTGTGGGGTATATCAGAGTGTTACAGTGAGGGGTGTGGGGTATATCCGAGTGTTCCAGTGAGGGGTGTGGGGTATATCAGAGTGTTACAGTGAGGGGTGTGGGATATATCAGAGTGTTACAGTGAGGGGTGTGGGGTATATCAGACTGTTACAGTGAGGGGTGTGGGGTATATCAGAGTGTTACAGTGAGGGTGTGGGATATATCAGAGTGTTACAGTGAGGGGTGTGGTGTATATCAGAGAGTTACAGTGAGGGGTGTGGGGTATATCAGAGTGTTACAGAGAGGGGTGTGGGGTATATCAGAGTGTTACAGTGAGGGGTGTGGGTATATCAGAGTGTTACAGTGAGGGGTATGGGATATGTCAGAGTGTTACAGTGAGGGGTGTGGGGTATATCGGAGTGTTACAGTGAGGGGTGTGGGGTATATCAGAGTGTTACAGTGAGGGGTGTGGGGTATATCAGAGTGTTACAGTGAGGGGTGTGAGGTATATCAGAGTGTTACAGTGAGGGGTGTGGGATATATCAGAGTGTTACATTGAGGGATGTGGGGTATATCAGATTGTTACAGGGAGGGGTGTGGGATATATCAGAGTGTTACAGTGAGTGGTGTGGGGTATATCAGAGTGTTACAGGGAGGGGTGTGGTGTATATCAGAGTGTTACAGTGAGGGGTGTGAGGTTTTTCAGAGTGTTACAGTGAGGGGTGTGGGGTATATCAGATTGTTACAGTGAGGGGTGTGGGATATATCAGAGTGTTACAGTGAGGGGTGTGAGGTTTATCAGAGTGTTACAGTGAGGGTGTGTGGGGTATATCAGAGTGTTACAGTGAGGGGTGTGGGGTATATCAGAGTGTTACAGTGAGGGGTGTGGGGTATATCAGAGTGTTACAGTGAGGGGTGTGGGATATATCAGAGTGTTACAGTGAGGGTGTGTGGGGTATATCAGAGTGTTACAGTGAGGGGTGTGGGGTATATCCGAGTGTTACACTGAGGGGTGTGGGGTATATCAGAGTGTTACAGTGAGGGGTGTGGGATATATAAGAGTGTTACAGTGAGGGGTGTGGGGTATATCAGAGTGTTACAGTGAGGGGTGTGGGGTATATCCGAGTGTTACAGTGAGGGGTGTGGTGTATATCAGAGAGTTACAGTGAGGGGTGTGTGGTATATCAGAGTGTTACAGAGAGGGGTGTGGGGTATATCAGAGTGTTACAGTGAGGGGTGTGGGTATATCAGAGTGTTACAGTGAGGGGTGTGGGATATATCAGAGTGTTACAGTGAGGGGTGTGGGGTATATCGGAGTGTTACAGTGAGGGGTGTGGGATATATCAGACTGTTAGTGTGAGGGGTGTGGGGTATATCAGAGTGTTACAGTGAGGGATGTGGGGTATATCAGAGTGTTACAGTGAGGGGTGTGAGGTTTATCAGAGTGTTACAGTGAGGGGTGTGGGTTATATCAGAGTGTTACAGTGAGGGGTGTGGGATATATCAGAGTGTTACAGTGAGGGGTGTGAGGTTTATCAGAGTGTTACAGTGAGGGTGTGTGGGGTATATCAGAGTGTTACAGTGAGGGGTGTGGGGTATATCAGAGTGTTACAGTGAGGGGTGTGGGGTATATCAGAGTGTTACAGTGAGGGGTGTGGGATATATCAGAGTGTTACAGTGAGGGTGTGTGGGGTATATCAGAGTGTTACAGTGAGGGGTGTGGGGTATATCCGAGTGTTACAGTGAGGGTGTGGGGTATATCAGAGTGTTACAGTGAGGGTGTGGGGTATATCAGAGTGTTACAGTGAGGGGTGTGGGGTATATCAGAGTGTTACAGTGAGGGGTGTGGGGTATATCCGAGTGTTACAGTGAGGGGTGTGGGGCATATCAGAGTGTTACAGTGAGGGGTGTGGGATATATCAGAGTGTTACAGTGAGGGGTGTGGGGTATATCAGAGTGTTACAGTGAGGGGTGTGGGGTATATCCGAGTGTTACAGTGAGGGGTGTGGGGTATATCAGAGTGTTACAGTGAGGGGTGTGGGATATATCAGAGTGTTACAGTGAGAGGTGTGGGATATATCAGAGTGTTACAGTGAGGGGTGTGGGATATATCAGAGTGTTACAGTGAGGGGTGTGGGGTATATCAGAGTGTTACAGTGAGGGGTGTGGGGTATATCAGAGTGTTACAGTGAGGGGTGTGGGGTATATCCGAGTGTTACAGTGAGGGGTGTGGGGTATATCAGAGTGTTACAGTGAGGGGTGTGGGATATATCAGAGTGTTACAGTGAGGGGTGTGGGATATATCAGAGTGTTACAGTGAGGGGTGTGGGGTATATCAGAGTGTTACAGTGAGGGGTGTGGGATATATCAGAGTGTTACAGTGAGGGGTGTGGGATATATCAGAGTGTTACAGTGAGGGGTGTGGGGTATATCAGAGTGTTACAGTGAGGGGTGTGGGGTATATCAGAGTGTTACAGTGAGGGGTGTGGTGTATATCAGAGTGTTACAGTGAGGGGTGTGGGGTATATCAGTGTGTTACATTGAGGGGTGTGGGATATATCAGAGTGTTACAGTGAGGGGTGTGGGGTATATCAGAGTGTTACAGTGAGGGGTGTGGGGTATATCCGAGTGTTACAGTGAGGGGTGTGGGGTATATCAGAATGTTACAGTGAGGGGTGTGGGGTATATCAGTGTGTTACATTGAGGGGTGTGGGATATATCAGAGTGTTACAGTGAGGGGTGTGGGGTATATCAGAGTGTTTCAGTGAGGGGTGTGGGGTATATCAGTGTGTTACAGTGAGGGGTGTGGGATATATCAGAGTGTTACAGTGAGGGGTGTGGGATATATCAGAGTGTTACAGTGAGGGGTGTGGGGTATATCAGAGTGTTACAGTGAGGGGTGTGAGATATATCAGAGCGTTACAGTGAGGGGTGTGGGATATATCAGAGTGTTACAGTGAGGGGTGTGGGGTATATCAGAGTGTTACAGTGAGGGGTGTGGCATATATCAGAGTGTTACAGTGAGGGGTGTGGGGTATATCAGAGTGTTACAGTGAGGGGTGTGGGATATATCAGTGTGTTACATTGAGGGGTGTGGGGTATATCAGAGTGTTACAGTGAGGGGTGTGGAATATACCAGTGTGTTGCAGTGAGGGGTGTGGAATATACCAGTGTGTTGCCGTGAGGGGTGTGGAATATACCAGTGTGTTACAGTGAGGGTGTGGAATATACCAGGGCGTTACAGTGAGGGGTGTGGAATATTCCAGTGTGTTACAGTGAGGGGTGTGGAATATACCAGGGCGTTACAGTGAGGGGTGTGGAATATACCAGTGTGTTACAGTGAGGGGTGTGGAATATACCAGTGTGTTACAGTGAGGGGTGTGGAATATACCAGGGCGTTACAGTGAGGGGTGTGGAATATACCAGTGTGTTACAGTGAGGGGTGTGGAATATACCAATGTGTTACAGTGAGGGGTGTGGAATATACCAGGGCGTTACAGTGAGGGGTGTGGAATATACCAGTGTGTTACAGTGAGGGGTGTGTGGGGTATATCAGAGTGTTACAGTGAGGGATGTGGGGTATATCCGAGTGTTACAGTGAGGGTGTGGGGTATATCAGAGTGTTACAGTGAGGGTGTGGGGTATATCAGAGTGTGACAGTGAGGGGTGTGGGGTATATCAGAGTGTTACAGTGAGGGGTGTGGGGTATATCCGAGTGTTCCAGTGAGGGGTGTGGGGTATATCAGAGTGTTACAGTGAGGGGTGTGGGATATATCAGAGTGTTACAGTGAGGGGTGTGGGGTATATCAGACTGTTACAGTGAGGGGTGTGGGGTATATCAGAGTGTTACAGTGAGGGTGTGGGATATATCAGAGTGTTACAGTGAGGGGTGTGGTGTATATCAGAGAGTTACAGTGAGGGGTGTGGGGTGTATCAGAGTGTTACAGTGAGGGGTGTGGGGTATATCAGAGTGTTACAGTGAGGGGTGTGGGTATATCAGGGTGTTACAGTGAGGGGTGTGGGCTATATCAGAGTGTTACAGTGAGGGGTGTGGGGTATATCGGAGTGTTACAGTGAGGGGTGTGGGGTATATCAGACTGTTACAGTGAGGGGTGTGGGGTATATCAGAGTGTTACAGTGAGGGGTGTGGGGTATATCAGAGTGTTACAGTGAGGGGTGTGAGGTATATCAGAGTGTTATAGTGAGGGGTGTGGGATATATCAGAGTGTTACAGTGAGGGATGTGGGATATATCAGATTGTTACAGGGAGGGGTGTGGGATATATCAGAGTGTTACAGTGAGTGGTGTGGGGTATATCAGAGTGTTACAGGGAGGGGTGTGGGGTATATCAGAGAGTTACAGTGAGGGGTGTGAGGTTTATCAGAGTGTTACAGTGAGGGGTGTGGGGTATATCAGAGTGTTACAGTGAGGGGTGTGGGATATATCAGAGTGTTACAGTGAGGGGTGTGAGGTTTATCAGAGTGTTACAGTGAGGGTGTGTGGGGTATATCAGAGTGTTACAGTGAGGGGTGTGGGGTATATCAGAGTGTTACAGTGAGGGGTGTGGGGTATATCAGAGTGTTACAGTGAGGGTGTGGGGTATATCAGAGTGTTACAGTGAGGGTGTGTGGGGTATATCAGAGTGTTACAGTGAGGGGTGTGGGGTATATCCGAGTGTTACAGTGAGGGTGTGGGGTATATCAGAGTGTTACAGTGAGGGTGTGGGGTATATCAGAGTGTAACAGTGAGGGGTGTGGGGTATATCAGAGTGTTACAGTGAGGGGTGTGGGGTATATCAGAGTGTTACAGTGAGGGGTGTGGGGTATATCAGTGTGTTACATTGAGGGGTGTGGGATATATCAGAGTGTTACAGTGAGGGGTGTGGGGTATATCAGAGTGTTACAGTGAGGGGTGTGGGGTATATCCGAGTGTTACAGTGAGGGGTGTGGGGTATATCAGAATGTTACAGTGAGGGGTGTGGGGTATATCAGTGTGTTACATTGAGGGGTGTGGGATATATCAGAGTGTTACAGTGAGGGGTGTGGGGTATATCAGAGTGTTTCAGTGAGGGGTGTGGGGTATATCAGTGTGTTACAGTGAGGGGTGTGGGATATATCAGAGTGTTACAGTGAGGGGTGTGGGATATATCAGAGTGTTACAGTGAGGGGTGTGGGGTATATCAGAGTGTTACAGTGAGGGGTGTGAGATATATCAGAGCGTTACAGTGAGGGGTGTGGGATATATCAGAGTGTTACAGTGAGGGGTGTGGGGTATATCAGAGTGTTACAGTGAGGGGTGTGGCATATATCAGAGTGTTACAGTGAGGGGTGTGGGGTATATCAGAGTGTTACAGTGAGGGGTGTGGGATATATCAGTGTGTTACATTGAGGGGTGTGGGGTATATCAGAGTGTTACAGTGAGGGGTGTGGAATATACCAGTGTGTTGCAGTGAGGGGTGTGGAATATACCAGTGTGTTGCCGTGAGGGGTGTGGAATATACCAGTGTGTTACAGTGAGGGTGTGGAATATACCAGGGCGTTACAGTGAGGGGTGTGGAATATTCCAGTGTGTTACAGTGAGGGGTGTGGAATATACCAGGGCGTTACAGTGAGGGGTGTGGAATATACCAGTGTGTTACAGTGAGGGGTGTGGAATATACCAGTGTGTTACAGTGAGGGGTGTGGAATATACCAGGGCGTTACAGTGAGGGGTGTGGAATATACCAGTGTGTTACAGTGAGGGGTGTGGAATATACCAATGTGTTACAGTGAGGGGTGTGGAATATACCAGGGCGTTACAGTGAGGGGTGTGGAATATACCAGTGTGTTACAGTGAGGGGTGTGTGGGGTATATCAGAGTGTTACAGTGAGGGATGTGGGGTATATCCGAGTGTTACAGTGAGGGTGTGGGGTATATCAGAGTGTTACAGTGAGGGTGTGGGGTATATCAGAGTGTGACAGTGAGGGGTGTGGGGTATATCAGAGTGTTACAGTGAGGGGTGTGGGGTATATCCGAGTGTTCCAGTGAGGGGTGTGGGGTATATCAGAGTGTTACAGTGAGGGGTGTGGGATATATCAGAGTGTTACAGTGAGGGGTGTGGGGTATATCAGACTGTTACAGTGAGGGGTGTGGGGTATATCAGAGTGTTACAGTGAGGGTGTGGGATATATCAGAGTGTTACAGTGAGGGGTGTGGTGTATATCAGAGAGTTACAGTGAGGGGTGTGGGGTGTATCAGAGTGTTACAGTGAGGGGTGTGGGGTATATCAGAGTGTTACAGTGAGGGGTGTGGGTATATCAGGGTGTTACAGTGAGGGGTGTGGGCTATATCAGAGTGTTACAGTGAGGGGTGTGGGGTATATCGGAGTGTTACAGTGAGGGGTGTGGGGTATATCAGACTGTTACAGTGAGGGGTGTGGGGTATATCAGAGTGTTACAGTGAGGGGTGTGGGGTATATCAGAGTGTTACAGTGAGGGGTGTGAGGTATATCAGAGTGTTATAGTGAGGGGTGTGGGATATATCAGAGTGTTACAGTGAGGGATGTGGGATATATCAGATTGTTACAGGGAGGGGTGTGGGATATATCAGAGTGTTACAGTGAGTGGTGTGGGGTATATCAGAGTGTTACAGGGAGGGGTGTGGGGTATATCAGAGAGTTACAGTGAGGGGTGTGAGGTTTATCAGAGTGTTACAGTGAGGGGTGTGGGGTATATCAGAGTGTTACAGTGAGGGGTGTGGGATATATCAGAGTGTTACAGTGAGGGGTGTGAGGTTTATCAGAGTGTTACAGTGAGGGTGTGTGGGGTATATCAGAGTGTTACAGTGAGGGGTGTGGGGTATATCAGAGTGTTACAGTGAGGGGTGTGGGGTATATCAGAGTGTTACAGTGAGGGTGTGGGGTATATCAGAGTGTTACAGTGAGGGTGTGTGGGGTATATCAGAGTGTTACAGTGAGGGGTGTGGGGTATATCCGAGTGTTACAGTGAGGGTGTGGGGTATATCAGAGTGTTACAGTGAGGGTGTGGGGTATATCAGAGTGTAACAGTGAGGGGTGTGGGGTATATCAGAGTGTTACAGTGAGGGGTGTGGGGTATATCCGAGTGTTACAGTGAGGGGTGTGGGGTATATCAGAGTGTTACAGTGAGGGGTGTGGGATATATCAGAGTGTTACACTGAGGGGTGTGGGGTATATCAGAGTGTTACAGTGAGGGGTGTGGGGTATATCCGAGTGTTACAGTGAGGGGTGTGGGGTATATCAGAGTGTTACAGTGAGGGGTGTGGGATATATCAGAGTGTTACAGTGAGGGGTGTGGGATATATCAGAGTGTTACAGTGAGGGGTGTGGGATATATCAGAGTGTTACAGTGAGGGGTGTGGGGTATAATCAGAGTGTTACAGTGAGGGGTGTGGGGTATATCAGAGTGTTACAGTGAGGGGTGTGGGGTATATCCGAGTGTTACAGTGAGGGGTGTGGGGTATATCAGAGTGTTACAGTGAGGGGTGTGGGATATATCAGAGTGTTACAGTGAGGGGTGTGGGATATATCAGAGTGTTACAGTGAGGGGTGTGGGATATATCAGAGTGTTACAGTGAGGGGTGTGGGGTATATCAGAGTGTTACAGAGAGGGGTGTGGGGTATATCAGAGAGTTACAGTGAGGGGTGTGGGGTATATCAGAGTGTTACAGTGAGGGGTGTGGGGTATATCAGAGTGTTACATTGAGGGGTGTGGGTATATCAGAGTGTTCCAGTGAGGGGTGTGGGATATATCAGAGTGTTACAGTGAGGGGTGTGTGGTATATCGGAGTGTTACAGTGAGGGGTGTGGGGTATATCAGACTGTTACAGTGAGGGGTGTGGGGTATATCAGAGTGTTACAGTGAGGGGTGTGGGGTATATCAGAGTGTTACAGTGAGGGGTGTGAGGTATATCAGTGTGTTATAGTGAGGGGTGTGGGATATATCAGAGTGTTACAGTGAGGGATGTGGGATATATCAGATTGTTACAGGGAGGGGTGTGGGATATATCAGAGTGTTACAGTGAGTGGTGTGGGGTATATCAGAGTGTTACAGGGAGGGGTGTGGGGTATATCAGAGTGTTACAGTGAGGGGTGTGAGGTTTATCAGAGTGTTACAGTGAGGGGTGTGGGGTATATCAGAGTGTTACAGTGAGGGGTGTGGGATATATCAGAGTGTTACAGTGAGGGCTGTGAGGTTTATCAGAGTGTTACAGTGAGGGTGTGTGGGGTATATCAGAGTGTTACAGTGAGGGGTGTGGGGTATATCAGAGTGTTACAGTGAGGGGTGTGGGGTATATCAGAGTGTTACAGTGAGGGGTGTGGGATATATCAGAGTGTTACAGTGAGGGTGTGTGGGGTATATCAGAGTGTTACAGTGAGGGGTGTGGGGTATATCCGAGTGTTACAGTGAGGGTGTGGGGTATATCAGAGTGTTACAGTGAGGGTGTGGGGTATATCAGAGTGTGACAGTGAGGGGTGTGGGGTATATCAGAGTGTTACAGTGAGGGGTGTGGGGTATATCCGAGTGTTACAGTGAGGGGTGTGGGGTATATCAGAGTGTTGCAGTGAGGGGTGTGGGATATATCAGAGTGTTACAGTGAGGGGTGTGGGGTATATCAGACTGTTACAGTGAGGGGTGTGGGGTATATCAGAGTGTTACAGTGAGGGTGTGGGATATATCAGAGTGTTACAGTGAGGGGTGTGGTGTATATCAGAGAGTTACAGTGAGGGGTGTGGAATATACCAGTGTGTTGCAGTGAGGGGTGTGGAATATACCAGTGTGTTGCCGTGAGAGGTGTGGAATATACCAGTGTGTTACAGTGAGGGGTGTGGAATATACCAGGGCGTTACAGTGAGGGGTGTGGAATATACCAGTGTGTTACAGTGAGGGGTGTGGAATATACCAGGGCGTTACAGTGAGGGGTGTGGAATATACCAGTGTGTTACAGTGAGGGGTGTGGAATATACCAGTGTGTTACAGTGAGGGGTGTGGAATATACCAGGGCGTTACAGTGAGGGGTGTGGAATATACCAGTGTGTTACAGTGAGGGGTGTGGAATATACCAGTGTGTTACAGTGAGGAGTGTGGAATATACCAGGGCGTTACAGTGAGGGGTGTGGAATATAACAGTGTGTTACAGTGAGGGGTGTGTGGGATATATCAGAGTGTTACAGTGAGGGGTGTGGGGTATATCCGAGTGTTACAGTGAGGGTGTGGGGTATATCAGAGTGTTACAGTGAGGGTGTGGGGTATATCAGAGTGTGACAGTGAGGGGTGTGGGGTATATCAGAGTGTTACAGTGAGGGGTGTGGGGTATATCCGAGTGTTCCAGTGAGGGGTGTGGGGTATATCAGAGTGTTACAGTGAGGGGTGTGGGATATATCAGAGTGTTACAGTGAGGGGTGTGGGGTATATCAGACTGTTACAGTGAGGGGTGTGGGGTATATCAGAGTGTTACAGT
Source organism: Mustelus asterias (assembly GCF_964213995.1). Classification (NCBI taxonomy): domain Eukaryota; kingdom Metazoa; phylum Chordata; class Chondrichthyes; order Carcharhiniformes; family Triakidae; genus Mustelus; species Mustelus asterias. The sequence continues at coordinate 130,035 of NW_027590845.1, forward strand.
GAGGGTGTGGGATATATCAGAGTGTTACAGTGAGGGGTGTGGTGTATATCAGAGAGTTACAGTGAGGGGTGTGGGGTATATCAGAGTGTTACAGAGAGGGGTGTGGGGTATATCAGAGTGTTACAGTGAGGGGTGTGGGTATATCAGAGTGTTACAGTGAGGGGTATGGGATATGTCAGAGTGTTACAGTGAGGGGTGTGGGGTATATCGGAGTGTTACAGTGAGGGGTGTGGGGTATATCAGAGTGTTACAGTGAGGGGTGTGGGGTATATCAGAGTGTTACAGTGAGGGGTGTGAGGTATATCAGAGTGTTACAGTGAGGGGTGTGGGATATATCAGAGTGTTACATTGAGGGATGTGGGGTATATCAGATTGTTACAGGGAGGGGTGTGGGATATATCAGAGTGTTACAGTGAGTGGTGTGGGGTATATCAGAGTGTTACAGGGAGGGGTGTGGTGTATATCAGAGTGTTACAGTGAGGGGTGTGAGGTTTTTCAGAGTGTTACAGTGAGGGGTGTGGGGTATATCAGATTGTTACAGTGAGGGGTGTGGGATATATCAGAGTGTTACAGTGAGGGGTGTGAGGTTTATCAGAGTGTTACAGTGAGGGTGTGTGGGGTATATCAGAGTGTTACAGTGAGGGGTGTGGGGTATATCAGAGTGTTACAGTGAGGGGTGTGGGGTATATCAGAGTGTTACAGTGAGGGGTGTGGGATATATCAGAGTGTTACAGTGAGGGTGTGTGGGGTATATCAGAGTGTTACAGTGAGGGGTGTGGGGTATATCCGAGTGTTACACTGAGGGGTGTGGGGTATATCAGAGTGTTACAGTGAGGGGTGTGGGATATATAAGAGTGTTACAGTGAGGGGTGTGGGGTATATCAGAGTGTTACAGTGAGGGGTGTGGGGTATATCCGAGTGTTACAGTGAGGGGTGTGGTGTATATCAGAGAGTTACAGTGAGGGGTGTGTGGTATATCAGAGTGTTACAGAGAGGGGTGTGGGGTATATCAGAGTGTTACAGTGAGGGGTGTGGGTATATCAGAGTGTTACAGTGAGGGGTGTGGGATATATCAGAGTGTTACAGTGAGGGGTGTGGGGTATATCGGAGTGTTACAGTGAGGGGTGTGGGATATATCAGACTGTTAGTGTGAGGGGTGTGGGGTATATCAGAGTGTTACAGTGAGGGATGTGGGGTATATCAGAGTGTTACAGTGAGGGGTGTGAGGTTTATCAGAGTGTTACAGTGAGGGGTGTGGGTTATATCAGAGTGTTACAGTGAGGGGTGTGGGATATATCAGAGTGTTACAGTGAGGGGTGTGAGGTTTATCAGAGTGTTACAGTGAGGGTGTGTGGGGTATATCAGAGTGTTACAGTGAGGGGTGTGGGGTATATCAGAGTGTTACAGTGAGGGGTGTGGGGTATATCAGAGTGTTACAGTGAGGGGTGTGGGATATATCAGAGTGTTACAGTGAGGGTGTGTGGGGTATATCAGAGTGTTACAGTGAGGGGTGTGGGGTATATCCGAGTGTTACAGTGAGGGTGTGGGGTATATCAGAGTGTTACAGTGAGGGTGTGGGGTATATCAGAGTGTTACAGTGAGGGGTGTGGGGTATATCAGAGTGTTACAGTGAGGGGTGTGGGGTATATCCGAGTGTTACAGTGAGGGGTGTGGGGCATATCAGAGTGTTACAGTGAGGGGTGTGGGATATATCAGAGTGTTACAGTGAGGGGTGTGGGGTATATCAGAGTGTTACAGTGAGGGGTGTGGGGTATATCCGAGTGTTACAGTGAGGGGTGTGGGGTATATCAGAGTGTTACAGTGAGGGGTGTGGGATATATCAGAGTGTTACAGTGAGAGGTGTGGGATATATCAGAGTGTTACAGTGAGGGGTGTGGGATATATCAGAGTGTTACAGTGAGGGGTGTGGGGTATATCAGAGTGTTACAGTGAGGGGTGTGGGGTATATCAGAGTGTTACAGTGAGGGGTGTGGGGTATATCCGAGTGTTACAGTGAGGGGTGTGGGGTATATCAGAGTGTTACAGTGAGGGGTGTGGGATATATCAGAGTGTTACAGTGAGGGGTGTGGGATATATCAGAGTGTTACAGTGAGGGGTGTGGGGTATATCAGAGTGTTACAGTGAGGGGTGTGGGATATATCAGAGTGTTACAGTGAGGGGTGTGGGATATATCAGAGTGTTACAGTGAGGGGTGTGGGGTATATCAGAGTGTTACAGTGAGGGGTGTGGGGTATATCAGAGTGTTACAGTGAGGGGTGTGGTGTATATCAGAGTGTTACAGTGAGGGGTGTGGGGTATATCAGTGTGTTACATTGAGGGGTGTGGGATATATCAGAGTGTTACAGTGAGGGGTGTGGGGTATATCAGAGTGTTACAGTGAGGGGTGTGGGGTATATCCGAGTGTTACAGTGAGGGGTGTGGGGTATATCAGAATGTTACAGTGAGGGGTGTGGGGTATATCAGTGTGTTACATTGAGGGGTGTGGGATATATCAGAGTGTTACAGTGAGGGGTGTGGGGTATATCAGAGTGTTTCAGTGAGGGGTGTGGGGTATATCAGTGTGTTACAGTGAGGGGTGTGGGATATATCAGAGTGTTACAGTGAGGGGTGTGGGATATATCAGAGTGTTACAGTGAGGGGTGTGGGGTATATCAGAGTGTTACAGTGAGGGGTGTGAGATATATCAGAGCGTTACAGTGAGGGGTGTGGGATATATCAGAGTGTTACAGTGAGGGGTGTGGGGTATATCAGAGTGTTACAGTGAGGGGTGTGGCATATATCAGAGTGTTACAGTGAGGGGTGTGGGGTATATCAGAGTGTTACAGTGAGGGGTGTGGGATATATCAGTGTGTTACATTGAGGGGTGTGGGGTATATCAGAGTGTTACAGTGAGGGGTGTGGAATATACCAGTGTGTTGCAGTGAGGGGTGTGGAATATACCAGTGTGTTGCCGTGAGGGGTGTGGAATATACCAGTGTGTTACAGTGAGGGTGTGGAATATACCAGGGCGTTACAGTGAGGGGTGTGGAATATTCCAGTGTGTTACAGTGAGGGGTGTGGAATATACCAGGGCGTTACAGTGAGGGGTGTGGAATATACCAGTGTGTTACAGTGAGGGGTGTGGAATATACCAGTGTGTTACAGTGAGGGGTGTGGAATATACCAGGGCGTTACAGTGAGGGGTGTGGAATATACCAGTGTGTTACAGTGAGGGGTGTGGAATATACCAGTGTGTTACAGTGAGGGGTGTGGAATATACCAGGGCGTTACAGTGAGGGGTGTGGAATATACCAGTGTGTTACAGTGAGGGGTGTGTGGGGTATATCAGAGTGTTACAGTGAGGGATGTGGGGTATATCCGAGTGTTACAGTGAGGGTGTGGGGTATATCAGAGTGTTACAGTGAGGGTGTGGGGTATATCAGAGTGTGACAGTGAGGGGTGTGGGGTATATCAGAGTGTTACAGTGAGGGGTGTGGGGTATATCCGAGTGTTCCAGTGAGGGGTGTGGGGTATATCAGAGTGTTACAGTGAGGGGTGTGGGATATATCAGAGTGTTACAGTGAGGGGTGTGGGGTATATCAGACTGTTACAGTGAGGGGTGTGGGGTATATCAGAGTGTTACAGTGAGGGTGTGGGATATATCAGAGTGTTACAGTGAGGGGTGTGGTGTATATCAGAGAGTTACAGTGAGGGGTGTGGGGTGTATCAGAGTGTTACAGTGAGGGGTGTGGGGTATATCAGAGTGTTACAGTGAGGGGTGTGGGTATATCAGGGTGTTACAGTGAGGGGTGTGGGCTATATCAGAGTGTTACAGTGAGGGGTGTGGGGTATATCGGAGTGTTACAGTGAGGGGTGTGGGGTATATCAGACTGTTACAGTGAGGGGTGTGGGGTATATCAGAGTGTTACAGTGAGGGGTGTGGGGTATATCAGAGTGTTACAGTGAGGGGTGTGAGGTATATCAGAGTGTTATAGTGAGGGGTGTGGGATATATCAGAGTGTTACAGTGAGGGATGTGGGATATATCAGATTGTTACAGGGAGGGGTGTGGGATATATCAGAGTGTTACAGTGAGTGGTGTGGGGTATATCAGAGTGTTACAGGGAGGGGTGTGGGGTATATCAGAGAGTTACAGTGAGGGGTGTGAGGTTTATCAGAGTGTTACAGTGAGGGGTGTGGGGTATATCAGAGTGTTACAGTGAGGGGTGTGGGATATATCAGAGTGTTACAGTGAGGGGTGTGAGGTTTATCAGAGTGTTACAGTGAGGGTGTGTGGGGTATATCAGAGTGTTACAGTGAGGGGTGTGGGGTATATCAGAGTGTTACAGTGAGGGGTGTGGGGTATATCAGAGTGTTACAGTGAGGGTGTGGGGTATATCAGAGTGTTACAGTGAGGGTGTGTGGGGTATATCAGAGTGTTACAGTGAGGGGTGTGGGGTATATCCGAGTGTTACAGTGAGGGTGTGGGGTATATCAGAGTGTTACAGTGAGGGTGTGGGGTATATCAGAGTGTAACAGTGAGGGGTGTGGGGTATATCAGAGTGTTACAGTGAGGGGTGTGGGGTATATCCGAGTGTTACAGTGAGGGGTGTGGGGTATATCAGAGTGTTACAGTGAGGGGTGTGGGATATATCAGAGTGTTACACTGAGGGGTGTGGGGTATATCAGAGTGTTACAGTGAGGGGTGTGGGGTATATCCGAGTGTTACAGTGAGGGGTGTGGGGTATATCAGAGTGTTACAGTGAGGGGTGTGGAATATATCAGAGTGTTACAGTGAGGGGTGTGGGATATATCAGAGTGTTACAGTGAGGGGTGTGGGATATATCAGAGTGTTACAGTGAGGGGTGTGGGGTATAATCAGAGTGTTACAGTGAGGGGTGTGGGGTATATCAGAGTGTTACAGTGAGGGGTGTGGGGTATATCCGAGTGTTACAGTGAGGGGTGTGGGGTATATCAGAGTGTTACAGTGAGGGGTGTGGGATATATCAGAGTGTTACAGTGAGGGGTGTGGGATATATCAGAGTGTTACAGTGAGGGGTGTGGGATATATCAGAGTGTTACAGTGAGGGGTGTGGGGTATATCAGAGTGTTACAGAGAGGGGTGTGGGGTATATCAGAGAGTTACAGTGAGGGGTGTGGGGTATATCAGAGTGTTACAGTGAGGGGTGTGGGGTATATCAGAGTGTTACATTGAGGGGTGTGGGTATATCAGAGTGTTACAGTGAGGGGTGTGGGATATATCAGAGTGTTACAGTGAGGGGTGTGTGGTATATCGGAGTGTTACAGTGAGGGGTGTGGGGTATATCAGACTGTTACAGTGAGGGGTGTGGGGTATATCAGAGTGTTACAGTGAGGGGTGTGGGGTATATCAGAGTGTTACAGTGAGGGGTGTGAGGTATATCAGTGTGTTATAGTGAGGGGTGTGGGATATATCAGAGTGTTACAGTGAGGGATGTGGGATATATCAGATTGTTACAGGGAGGGGTGTGGGATATATCAGAGTGTTACAGTGAGTGGTGTGGGGTATATCAGAGTGTTACAGGGAGGGGTGTGGGGTATATCAGAGTGTTACAGTGAGGGGTGTGAGGTTTATCAGAGTGTTACAGTGAGGGGTGTGGGGTATATCAGAGTGTTACAGTGAGGGGTGTGGGATATATCAGAGTGTTACAGTGAGGGCTGTGAGGTTTATCAGAGTGTTACAGTGAGGGTGTGTGGGGTATATCAGAGTGTTACAGTGAGGGGTGTGGGGTATATCAGAGTGTTACAGTGAGGGGTGTGGGGTATATCAGAGTGTTACAGTGAGGGGTGTGGGATATATCAGAGTGTTACAGTGAGGGTGTGTGGGGTATATCAGAGTGTTACAGTGAGGGGTGTGGGGTATATCCGAGTGTTACAGTGAGGGTGTGGGGTATATCAGAGTGTTACAGTGAGGGTGTGGGGTATATCAGAGTGTGACAGTGAGGGGTGTGGGGTATATCAGAGTGTTACAGTGAGGGGTGTGGGGTATATCCGAGTGTTACAGTGAGGGGTGTGGGGTATATCAGAGTGTTGCAGTGAGGGGTGTGGGATATATCAGAGTGTTACAGTGAGGGGTGTGGGGTATATCAGACTGTTACAGTGAGGGGTGTGGGGTATATCAGAGTGTTACAGTGAGGGTGTGGGATATATCAGAGTGTTACAGTGAGGGGTGTGGTGTATATCAGAGAGTTACAGTGAGGGGTGTGGGGTATATCAGAGTGTTACAGTGAGGGGTGTGGGGTATATCAGAGTGTTACAGTGAGGGGTGTGGGTATATCAGAGTGTTACAGTGAGGGGTGTGGGGTATATCGGAGTGTTACAGTGAGGGGTGTGGGGTTTCTCAGACTGTTAGTGTGAGGGGTGTGGGGTATATCAGAGTGTTACAGTGAGGGGTGTGGGGTATATCAGAGTGTTACAGTGAGGGTGTGAGGTATATCAGAGTGTTACAGTGAGGGGTGTGGGGTATATCAGAGTGTTACAGTGAGGGGTGTGGGGTATATCAGAGTGTTACAGTGAGGGGTGTGGGGTATATCAGAGTGTTACAGTGAGGGGTGTGGGTATATCAGAGTGTTACAGTGAGGGGTGTGGGATATATCAGAGTGTTACAGTGAGGGGTGTGGGGTATATCGGAGTGTTACAGTGAGGGGTGTGGGGTATATCAGACTGTTAGTGTGAGGGGTGTGGGGTATATCAGAGTGTTACAGTGAGGGGTGTGGGGTATATCAGAGTGTTACAGTGAGGGGTGTGAGGTATATCAGAGTGTTACAGTGAGGGGTGTGGGATATAGCAGAGTGTTACAGTGAGGGATGTGGGATATATCAGATTGTTACAGGGAGGGGTGTGGGATATATCAGAGTGTTACAGTGAGTGGTGTGGGGTATATCAGAGTGTTACAGGGAGGGGTGTGGTGTATATCAGAGTGTTACAGTGAGGGGTGTGAGGTTTATCAGAGTGTTACAGTGAGGGGTGTGGGGTATATCAGAGTGTTACAGTGAGGGGTGTGGGATATATCAGAGTGTTACAGTGAGGGGTGTGAGGTTTATCAGAGTGTTACAGTGAGGGTGTGTGGGGTATAACAGAGTCTTACAGTGAGGGGTGTGGGGTATATCAGAGTGTTACAGTGAGGGGTGTGGGGTATATCAGAGTGTTACAGTGAGGGGTGTGGGATATATCAGAGTGTTACAGTGAGGGTGTGTGGGGTATATCAGAGTGTTACAGTGAGGGGTGTGGGGTATATCCGAGTGTTACAGTGAGGGTGTGGGGTATATCAGAGTGTTACAGTGAGGGTGTGGGGTATATCAGAGTGTTACAGTGAGGGGTGTGGGGTATATCAGAGTGTTACAGTGAGGGGTGTGGGGTATATCCGAGTGTTACAGTGAGGGGTGTGGGGTATATCAGAGTGTTACAGTGAGGGGTGTGGGATATATCAGAGTGTTACAGTGAGGGGTGTGGGGTATATCAGAGTGTTACAGTGAGGGGTGTGGGGTATATCCGAGTGTTACAGTGAGGGGTGTGGGGTATATCAGAGTGTTACAGTGAGGGGTGTGGGATATATCAGAGTGTTACAGTGAGGGGTGTGGGATATATCAGAGTGTTACAGTGAGGGGTGTGGGATATATCAGAGTGTTACAGTGAGGGGTGTGGGGTATATCAGAGTGTTACAGTGAGGGGTGTGGGGTATATCAGAGTGTTACAGTGAGGGGTGTGGGGTATATCCGAGTGTTACAGTGAGGGGTGTGGGGTATATCAGAGTGTTACAGTGAGGGGTGTGGGATATATCAGAGTGTTACAGTGAGGGGTGTGGGATATATCAGAGTGTTACAGTGAGGGGTGTGGGATATATCAGAGTGTTACAGTGAGGGGTGTGGGGTATATCAGAGTGTTACAGTGAGGGGTGTGGGGTATATCAGAGTGTTACAGTGAGGGGTGTGGGGTATATCAGAGTGTTACAGTGAGGGGTGTGGGATATATCAGAGTGTTACAGTGAGGGGTGTGGGATATATCAGAGTGTTACAGTGAGGGGTGTAGGGTATATCAGAGTGTTACAGTGAGGGGTGTGGGGTATATCAGAGTGTTACAGTGAGGGGTGTGGTGTATATCAGAGTGTTACAGTGAGGGGTGTGGGGTATATCAGTGTGTTACATTGAGGGGTGTGGGATATATCAGAATGTTACAGTGAGGGGTGTGGGGTATATCAGAGTGTTACAGTGAGGGGTGTGGGGTATATCCGAGTGTTACAGTGAGGGGTGTGGGGTATATCAGAGTGTTACAGTGAGGGGTGTGGGGTATATCAGTGTGTTACATTGAGGAGTGTGGGATATATCAGAGTGTTACAGTGAGGGGTGTGGGGTATATCAGAGTGTTTCAGTGAGGGGTGTGGGGTATATCAGTGTGTTACAGTGAGGGGTGTGGGATATATCAGAGTGTTACAGTGAGGGGTGTGGGATATATCAGAGTGTTACAGTGAGGGGTGTGGGGTATATCAGAGTGTTACAGTGAGGGGTGTGGGATATATCAGAGCGTTACAGTGAGGGGTGTGGGATGTATCAGAGTGTTACAGTGAAGGGTGTGGGGAATATCAGAGTGTTACAGTGAGGCGTGTGGGATATATCAGAGTGTTACAGTGAGGGGTGTGGGGTATATCAGAGTGTTACAGTGAGGGGTGTGGGATATATCAGTGTGTTACATTGAGGGGTGTGGGGTATATCAGAGTGTTACAGTGAGGGGTGTGGGGTATATCAGAGTGTTACAGTGAGGGGTGTGGGGTATATCAGAGTGTTACAGTGAGGGGTGTGGGGTATATCCGAGTGTAACAGTGAGGGGTGTGGAATATACCAGTGTGTTACAGTGAGGGGTGTGGAATATACCAGGGCGTTACAGTGAGGGGTGTGGAATATACCAGTGTGTTACAGTGAGGGGTGTGGAATATACCAGTGTGTTACAGTGAGGGGTGTGGAATATACCAGGGCGTTACAGTGAGGGGTGTGGAATATACCAGTGTGTTACAGTGAGGGGTGTGGAATATACCAGTGTGTTACAGTGAGGGGTGTGGAATATACCAGGGCGTTACAGTGAGGGGTGTGGAATATACCAGTGTGTTACAGTGAGGGGTGTGTGGGGTATATCAGAGTGTTACAGTGAGGGGTGTGGGGTATATCCGAGTGTTACAGTGAGGGTGTGGGGTATATCAGACTGTTACAGTGAGGGGTGTGGGGTATATCAGAGTGTTACAGTGAGGGGTGTGGGGTATATCAGAGTGTTACAGTGAGGGGTGTGGGGTATATCAGAGTGTTACAGTGAGGGGTGTGGGGTATATCAGAGTGTTACAGTGAGGGGTGTGGGGTATATCAGAGTGTTACAGTGAGGGGAGTGAGGTATATCAGAGTGTTACAGTGAGGGGTGTGGGGTATATCAGAGTGTTACAGTGAGGGGTGTGGGGTATATCAGAGTGTTACAGTGAGGGGTGTGGGGTATATCAGAGTGTTACAGTGAGGGTGTGGGGTATATCAGAGTGTGACAGTGAGGGGTGTGGGGTTTATCAGAGTGTTACAGTGAGGGGTGTGGGGTATATCAGAGTGTTACAGTGAGGGGTGTGGGGTATATCAGAGTGTTACAGTGAGGGGTGTGGGATATATCAGAGTGTTACAGTGAGGGGTGTGGGGTATATCAGACTGTTACAGTGAGGGGTGTGGGGTATATCAGAGTGTTACAGTGAGGGTGTGGGATATATCAGAGTGTTACAGTGAGGGGTGTGGTGTATATCAGAGAGTTACAGTGAGGGGTGTGGGGTATATCAGAGTGTTACAGTGAGGGGTGTGGGGTATATCAGAGTGTTACAGTGAGGGGTGTGGGTATATCAGAGTGTTACAGTGAGGGGTATGGGATATATCAGAGTGTTACAGTGAGGGGTGTGGGGTATATCGGAGTGTTACAGTGAGGGGTGTGGGGTATATCAGACTGTTACAGTGAGGGGTGTGGGGTATATCAGAGTGTTACAGTGAGGGGTGTGGGGTATATCAGAGTGTTACAGTGAGGGGTGTGAGGTATATCAGAGTGTTACAGTGAGGGGTGTGGGATATATCAGAGTGTTACATTGAGGGATGTGGGATATATCAGATTGTTACAGGGAGGGGTGTGGGATATATCAGAGTGTTACAGTGAGTGGTGTGGGGTATATCAGAGTGTTACAGGGAGGGGTGTGGTGTATATCAGAGTGTTACAGTGAGGGGTGTGGGGTATATCAGAGTGTTACAGTGAGGGGTGTGGGATATATCAGAGTGTTACAGTGAGGGGTGTGAGGTTTATCAGAGTGTTACAGTGAGGGTGTGTGGGGTATATCAGAGTGTTACAGTGAGGGGTGTGGGGTATATCAGAGTGTTACAGTGAGGGGTGTGGGGTATATCAGAGTGTTACAGTGAGGGGTGTGGGATATATCAGAGTGTTACAGTGAGGGTGTGTGGGGTATATCAGAGTGTTACAGTGAGGGGTGTGGGGTATATCCGAGTGTTACAGTGAGGGTGTGGGGTATATCAGAGTGTTACAGTGAGGGTGTGGGGTATGGGGTATATCAGAGTGTTACAGTGAGGGGTGTGGGATATATCAGAGTGTTACAGTGAGGGGTGTGGGGTATATCAGAGTGTTACAGTGAGGGGTGTGGGGTATATCCGAGTGTTACAGTGAGGGGTGTGGGGTATATCAGAGTGTTACAGTGAGGGGTGTGGGATATATCAGAGTGTTACAGTGAGGGGTGTGGGATATATCAGAGTGTTACAGTGAGGGGTGTGGGATATATCAGACTGTTACAGTGAGGGGTGTGGGGTATATCAGAGTGTTACAGTGAGGGGTGTGGGGTATATCAGAGTGTTACAGTGAGGGGTGTGGGGTATATCCGAGTGTTACAGTGAGGGGTGTGGGGTATATCAGAGTGTTACAGTGAGGGGTGTGGGATATATCAGAGTGTTACAGTGAGGGGTGTGGGATATATCAGAGTGTTACAGTGAGGGGTGTGGGATATATCAGAGTGTTACAGTGAGGGGTGTGGGGTATATCAGAGTGTTACAGTGAGGGGTGTGGGGTATATCAGAGTGTTACAGTGAGGGGTGTGGTGTATATCAGAGTGTTACAGTGAAGGGTGTGGGGTATATCAGTGTGTTACATTGAGGGGTGTGGGATATATCAGAGTGTTACAGTGAGGGGTGTGGGGTATATCAGAGTGTTACAGTGAGGGGTGTGGGGTATATCCGAGTGTTACAGTGAGGGGTGTGGGGTATATCAGAGTGTTACAGTGAGGGGTGTGGGGTATATCAGAGTGTTACAGTGAGGGGTGTGGGATATATCAGAGTGTTACAGTGAGGGGTGTGGGGTATATCAGAGTGTTACAGTGAGGGGTGTGGGGTATATCAGTGTGTTACATTGAGGGGTGTGGGATATATCAGAGTGTTACAGTGAGGGGTGTGGGGTATATCAGAGTGTTACAGTGAGGGGTGTGGGGTATATCAGTGTGTTACAGTGAGGGGTGTGGGGTATATCAGAGTGTTACAGTGAGGGGTGTGGGATATATCAGAGTGTTACAGTGTGGGGTGTGGGGTATATCAGAGTGTTACAGTGAGGGGTGTGGGATATATCAGAGCGTTACAGTGAGGGGTGTGGGATATATCAGAGTGTTACAGTGAGGGGTGTGGGGACATCAGAGTGTTACAGTGAGGGGTGTGGGATATATCAGAGTGTTACAGTGAGGGGTGTGGGGTATATCAGAGTGTTACAGTGAGGGGTGTGGGATATATCAGTGTGTTACATTGAGGGGTGTGGGGTATATCAGATTGTTACAGTGAGGGGTGTGGAATATACCAGTGTGTTGCAGTGAGGGGTGTGGAATATACCAGTGTGTTGCAGTGAGAGGTGTGGAATATACCAGGGCGTTACAGTGAGGGGTGTGGAATATACCAGTGTGTTACAGTGAGGGGTGTGGAATATACCAGTGTGTTACAGTGAGGGGTGTGGAATATACCAGGGCGTTACAGTGAGGGGTGTGGAATATACTAGTGTGTTACAGTGAGGGGTGTGGAATATACCAGTGTGTTACAGTGAGGGGTGTGGAATATACCAGGGCGTTACAGTGAGGGGTGTGGAATATACCAGTGTGTTACAGTGAGGGGTGTGGAATATACCAGTGTGTTACAGTGAGGGGTGTGGAATATACCAGGGCGTTACAGTGAGGGGTGTGGAATATACCAGTGTGTTACAGTGAGGGGTGTGGAATATACCAGTGTGTTACAGTGAGGGGTGTGGAATATACCAGGGCGTTACGGTGAGGGGTGTGGAATATACCAGTGTGTTACAGTGAGGGGTGTGGAATATATCAGAGTGTTACAGTGAGGGGTGTGGAATATATCAGAGCGTTACAGTGAGGGGTGTGGGATATATCAGAGTGTTACAGTGAGGGGTGTGGAATATATCAGAGCGTTACAGTGAGGGGTGTGGGGTATATCAGAGTGTTACAGTGAGGGGTGTGGAATATATCAGAGTGTTACAGTGAGGGGTGTGGAATATATCAGAGTGTTACAGTGAGGGGTGTGGAATATATCAGAGCGTTACAGTGAGGGGTGTGGGATATATCAGAGTGTTACAGTGAGGGGTGTGGAATATATCAGAGCGTTACAGTGAGGGGTGTGGGGTATATCAGAGTGTTACAGTGAGGGGTGTGGGATATATCAGAGTGTTACAGTGAGGGGTGTGGAATATATCAGAGTGTTACAGTGAGGGGTGTGGGATATATCAGAGTGTTACAGTGAGGGGTGTGGAATATATCAGAGCGTTACAGTGAGGGGTGTGGGGTATATCAGAGTGTTACAGTGAGGGGTGTGGGATATATCAGAGTGTTACAGTGAGGGGTGTGGAATATATCAGAGTGTTACAGTGAGGGGTGTGGGATCTATCAGAGTGTTACAGTGTGGGGTGTGGGTAATCAGAGTGTTACAGTGAGGGGTGTGGGGTATATCAGAGTGTTACAGTGAGGGGTGTGGGGTATATCAGAGTGTTACAGTGAGGGGTGTGGGGTATATCAGAGTGTTACAGTGAGGGGTGTGGGGTATATCAGAGTGTTACAGTGAGGGGTGCGGGGTATATCAGAGTGTTACAGTGAGGGGTGAGGGGTATATCAGAGTGTTACAGTGAGGGGTGTGGGGTATATCAGAGTGTTACAGTGAGGGGTGTGGGGTATATCAGAGTGTTACAGTGAGGGGTGTGGGGTATATCAGAGTGTTACAGTGAGGGGTGTGGGGTATATCAGAGTGTTACAGTGAGGGGTGTGGGGTATATCAGAGTGTTACAGTGAGGGGTGTTGTGTATCTCGTTAATCTTTCCGACCTCCTTTTTTGTGTTTCCACTCTCGGCTCCTTTTCTTCTCACTCCGGGTGTTGGTGCCTCTCTGTGGTTTAGTTCGGAGCTGCAGCTGAGGGCCCTTGTGCGAGACGTCCTGTTTCCCATCGGGCCAGGGCAGAATTACCCAACCTTTACATCGAGAGGTTCTTTCAGTTTCTGTCTGCGCCACCCTCTGTCCGCCTCAGTGCATGCTGGGATGTGTGTCCGAACGAGGCTGCCGCTCACGGGGGTTACGATCAGTTCTCCAGGCGCCCCTTCCCCCCCCCCGCAATGGGCACTCGCCACCCTCCGTCGCCCCTTGTTGCAGAGTATTCCACAACCCTCCGCCACGTCCTTCCCCCCTCCTGCTCCTCCCTGCCTCCAGTGGGGAGGTGGTTCAATGAGTGAGTGGGGCACGAAATGGGGCAGAAGAGTTGGTGGGGGGGTGTTTGTTTTTTGCATGGGTGATGGCTACCTTGGCTGAATGGCCAATTGGACAGAATTGAGGGGGGGTGGTGGGCAGGAGGGAGGGGGGGTCGGGCAGGGTTGGGTTCTTGGTTGGTGGATGCGCATAGGGCATTCATTGGCACACACACTCCCCTGTTGGTAAGGATTGGGAACCCCTACCTACAATGGGCGTGGGGCCAACCTGGGACCTTGCGGGGTCATTGAGGGGGTGGGGGGTGGAGAGGTGCGTACCGTCTATCTCATGTTTTGTTGGGGGGGGGCCCTTTTGCTTTGGAAAAGGACCCCTCCGTCCCCCTGCCCTCCTCTTCCCAATGCCTGGTTGCCATGGCATGCGTTACCGTGGTGTTGTCATGGCTCCCATTGGCTGACATCACACTGTGAGGGGGGGGCGTCTCTGTGATGGTTTGAGTGTGTGTGTGGGGGGTGGTGGGGTGGCGGGGGGAGGTGTGTGAGGGTGGGGGAGCAGTGGGCAAGAGGCTGGGGGGGTGGTTTTCAAGATAATTTCTGTCGAGTCCCTGGAAGACAAGAGTCAGCCATTGGTGGAATTCTCTCGGCGACCTCTGGCCGACCTTAGCTGCCCGGTGCCCGCCTGAGAAAAGGGGAGGGAATGAGGACCCCGCGGGGCACTGCTCCCTCTCTGACGGCTTCGCCCGTCGCCCCCTGGGGCCCGGGCGTGGTGATGGGCATCAGCCTTGGCCTTGCCAAGGCGGGTTTCGCCGGGGAAGAGAGCCCCCGGGCCCTGGTGGAGGACTGGGCTGGCCCGGGTGACTGAGCCACCCTGGAGTGTCTCTGGCACCACCTGCTGTGCCACGCCCTGCGGGTGGACCCCCGGGGGCACGGGGTGCTGCTGGCTGAGCCACTGCGGACCCCCAAACTGCACCGGGAGAAGTGGGCTGAGGTCCTGTTCGAGGGCTTTGGAGCCCCGGCCTTCTACACCGCCCCGGGGCTGCTGCGGTCTGTCCACTCGGTGGGCCGCACCTCGGGGCTGGTGGTGGAGGCGGGCGCCGCCACCTCCTCGGTGGCACTGGTGGATGAAGGCTTCGTGCTGCCCAACTCGGCCTACTCCCTCGGTGTGGCGGGCTCCCTCCTCACCCTCTACCTCCAGCAGCTCCTGAGGGACGCGGGCTACTGCTTCGGGTCGGAGAACACGCATCTTGTGCGGCACATCAAGGAGCAGTGCTGCTACTTGGCGCAGGCCTACCAGGAGGAGATACTCTGCGACCAGCGGGACTACACCGCCTACTATCGCCTCCCGGACGGCTCACTGGTCACCCTTCGCAGCCAGATGTTCAGGTGCCCCGAGGCTCTCTTCCGCCCCCCTCTGGTGGGCCTCCGGGAGCCCGGCCTCCACATCCTGGCCTTCAAGAGTCTGCAGTCCTGCTGCCAGGGGCTACCGAGCCCGCTTCCTGGACAACGTGGTGGTCTGCGGTGGTACCCCACTGCTGCCGGGCTTCAGGTGGTGGCTGGGCACCGAGCTGCAGGACCTGGCCGGCAAGGGGGCCCGCCGGGTGGAGGTGGCGGCCGCCCCTACCGCGGCCTCTCCGCCTGGGTAGGCGGCTCCATCATGGCCTCCCTCCGCTCCTTCCAGTCGCTCTGGGTCCAACGGTGGCAGTTCGACGAAATGGGGCCCTGCATCGTCCACCACAAGTGCTTCTGACGGTGGTCGCTGCGGCGGGGGGAGGGGGGGGACGGAGGTGGTGGAGGTGAGGAGGGCTGGGCGCGTTCCGAAATGTGTGCCTGGCTGTCTCAAAATGGCTGTTTGATTCTCTCAAAATGGCCGCTTGACTCTCTCAACATGACCACCTGACTCTCTCAAAATGGCTGCCCGTTCATCTCAACATGGCTGCCAGATTCTCCCAAAATGGCCGCTTGTCTATGTCAACATGACCACCTGACTCTTTCAAAATGGCCACTTGACTCTCTCAACATGACTGCCTGACTGTCTCAAAATGACGGCCCATTCATCTCAAAATGGCTGCTTGATGATCCTAAAATGGCCAACTGGACTCTCTCAAAATGGCCATCTGTTCATCCCAAAATGGCCACTTGACTCTTTCAAAATGGCCACCCACAATGGCCAGCAAGAGGCCTCGTAATGGCTGCCTCGTAAGAAAATATCAGACAGAATATTATTTCAATAAAAAATATTATTGATACACAGTTGGCGTTCTGCTGCTATTATGGGATAGCCGCCGTGACCTTTAACCTTCCCTCTCCGCACTTTCAGAAGGATGTCGAGGCCCTGGGAGGGGGAGCGGAGGGAGATTTCCCCCCAGAACGGGAGCAGGGATGAGGGGGTTGCGGGGGGGTGCTTCAGTTCTTTCGCAGAGTGAGAAGCTGGGATGGTTCCTCTCGGAGTGGAGAAGGTAAAGGGGGGAGATTTAATCGAGGCAGCGTTCAGAGTCATGAAGGGGGTGGGGGGGAATTGGATGGAGTAAATGAGGAGAAAGTGTTTCCCACTGGGCAGGAGGAGAGGGGGAAACCAGAGGGGGCACAGATTGGAGAGAATCGGGAAAAGAACCAGAGGGGGGGAGAATTTTGATGGAAACGCAGCGAGTTGTTGTGATCTGACCCCTGACCCTGGGCTGACCTTCGAGTGCTGACCCCCCGCCCACCCCCTCCCAGGCTAACCACCCCCCTCCCTTAGTTTTGAACCCCGACCCTGGGCTGAGCTCCCAATGCTGACCCTTGACCCTGGGCTGACCACTTGGTCCCAAGCCATGACCCTGGGTTGTCCTCCTAATTTTGAACCCTGATCCACGGCTGACCTCTCAGGCCTGACCCCTGACCCAGGGTTGCCCTCCCAGGTCTGACCCCTGACCGTGGGCTGCCCTCCCAGTGCTGACCCCTGATCCTGGGCTGCCCTCCCAGGCCTGACCCCTGACCCTCGGTTGACATCCCCACTCCTGGCCCCTGATCGTGGCCTGACCTCTCAGTCCTGACCCCTGACCCTGGGCTGACCTTCCATTCCTGACTCTCTGACCCTGGGCTGCAATCCCAGGCCTGACCTCTGACCCTGGGCTGCCCTCTCTGGCCTGACCCCTGACCTTGGGCTGCCCTCTCTGGCCTGACCCCTGACCCTGGGCTGACCTTCCATTCCTGACCCTGGGCTGCTCACTCAAGCCTGACCTCTGACCTTGGGCTGATGTTCCATTACTGACCCTCTGACCCTGGGCTGCCTTCCCGCCCCTGACTCCCTGACCCTGGGCTGCCCTCTCAGCCCTGACCCCTGACCCTGGGCTGCCCTCTCAGGCTTGAACCCTGACCCTGGGCTGCCTTCCTACTCCTGCCCCCCCAACCCTGGGCTGCCGTCCCAGGCCTGACCCCTGACCCTGGGCTGCCCTCTCAGGCCTGACCCCTGACCCTGATCTGTCTACGCCACCCCCCCATCCCACCCCGGGTCTCCTTGGATTCCATCCTCTCTGGGCCAAAGTGGGTCAGACGGGGAAAGCTGCCCTGCAGCGAGATTCTTCAGTCCCCTCTGCCGATCTCCGAGAGTGGAAGAATGTTCCGGAAAGGGGGTCGGGGGCAGGAGCGGGGTTGGGGGGTGGGGGGGGGGGGTCGACCCATTCGCCGCGTGGACCCAAGCTAACACTCAGTGGAAAACTCGACCAATCCGTCAGCACGGACCCCGGCCAACGGGAGGTCGGTGAGTAATTATTTATTCATTCATAGGCTGTTGGCTTGGTGGCTAGACCCCGGCATTCACTCCCCATCCCTAATTGCCCCCTTGAGAAGGTGGTGGGTGAGCCGCCATCTCGAACCCACCGCAGTCCCCGTGTGTGGGGTAGGTACACCCACAGTGCTGTTAGGGAGGGGGTTCCAAGATTGTTATTGGACATCAGTCAGTCCCCGTGTGTGGGGTAGGTACACCCACAGTGCTGTTAGGGAGGGGGTTCCAAGATTGTTATTGGACATCAGTCAGTCCCCGTGTGTGGGGTAGGTACACCCACAGTGCTGTTAGGGAGGGAGTTCCAGGATTGTTATTGGACATCAGTCAGTCCCCGTGTGGGGTAGGTACACCCACAGTGCTGTTAGGGAGGGAGTTCCAGGATTGTTATTGGACATCAGTCAGTCCCCGTGTGTGGGGTAGGTACACCCACAGTGCTGTTAGGGAGGGAGTTCCGAGATTTTGACCCAGCCACAGTGAAGGAGCGGCCGATATATTTCCCAGTCGGGATGGTGAGTGGCTCGGAGGGGGAACTTGCAGGTGGGGGTGTTCCCCATGTGTCTGCTGCCCCCCCTTGTCCTCCTGGATGGTAAAATGGCGGGTTTGGAAGGTGCTGTGGAAGGAGCCTTGGTGAGTCGCTGCGGTGCATCTTGTAGATGGTACACATGGCTGTCACTGTGCGTCGGTGGTGGAGGGAGTGAGTGTTTGTGGTCAGCGTGTCGATCGAGCGGGGCTGCTTTGTCCTGGATGGTGTCGAGCTTCTCGAGTGTTGTTGGGAGTTGCACTCATCCAGGCAAGTGGAGATTGTTGTTGGAGCCGCACTCATCCAGGCAAGTGGAGATTGTTGTTGGGAGCCGCACTCATCCAGGCAAGTGGAGATTGTTGTTGGAGCCGCACTCATCCAGGCAAGTGGAGATTGTTGTTGGAGCCGCACTCATCCAGGCAAGTGGAGATTGTTGTTGGAGCCGCACTCATCCAGGCAAGTGGGGAGTGTTCCATCACACTCCTGACTTGTGCCTTGTAGATGGTGGACAGGCCTTGAGGAGTCAGGAGGTGAGTTACTCTCAGGAGGTGAGTTACCCTCCGCAGGATTCCCAGCCTCTGAACTGGGTGGGATATTAAAGGGTGCGGAGAGCAAGGGGGAGAGTGGGATTAGACTGGGTGGGATATTGACGTGTTGGCTCTGACGCACCACACGGGGGCATAGTTCTTGGGTGCTCACACTTGTGGTATAATTGCTCCCTCGTTTGTCTTCCCCCACCCACCCCCCCGACACCCCCTCCAACAGTGCGGTCGGCCTAACTGCCACCCGTTCTCCAGAGAGGGGTGCTGCTTTGGAAAAGTTTAGCACGCGCTGGGTCCTCTGACTCTGCTAACGGTTCGCGTTTAGAATATTTATCGATGTGATTTTCAGCACGGATTCGTGAAGGGCAAGTTGTGCCTCACAAATTTGATAGAATTTTTTGAGGAGGTAACTAAGTGTGTTGATGAAGGTAGGGCAGTTGATGTCATATACATGGATTTTAGTAAGGCGTTTGATAAGGTCCCCCATGGTCGGCTTATGATGAAAGTAAGGAGGTGTGGGATAGAGGGAAAGTTGGCCGATTGGATAGGTAACTGGCTGTCTGATCGAAGACAGAGGGTGGGTGGTGGATGGAAAATTTTCGGACTGGAGGCAGGTTGCTAGCGGAGTGCCACAGGGATCAGTGCTTGGTCCTCTGCTCTTTGTGATTTTTATTAATGACTTAGAGGAGGGGGCTGAAGGGTGGATCAGTAAATTTGCTGATGACACCAAGATTGGTGGAGTAGTGGATGAGGTGGAGGGCTGTTGTAGGCTGCAAAGAGACAGATAGGATGCAAAGCTGGGCTGAAAAATGGCAAATGGAGTTTAGCCCTGATAAATGTGGGGTGATTCATTTTGGTAGGACTAATTTAAATGTGGATTACAGGGTCAAAGGTAGGGTTCTGAAGACTGTGGAGGAACAGAGAGATCTTGGGGTCCATATCCACAGATCTCTAAAGGTTGCCACTCAAGTGGATAGAGCTGTGAAGAAGGCCTATAGTGTGTTAGCTTTTATTAACAGGGGGTTTGAGTTTAAGAGCCGTGGGGTTATGCTGCAACTGTACAGGACCTTGGTGAGACCACATTTGGAATATTGTGTGCAGTTCTGGTCACCTCACTATAAGAAGCGCTGGAAAGAGTGCAGAGGAGATTTACCAGGATGCTGCCTGGTTTGGAGGGTAGGTCTTATGAGGAAAGGTTGAGGGAGCTCGGGCTGTTCTCTCTGGAGCGGAGGAGGCTGAGGGGAGACTTAATAGAGGTTTATAAAATGATGAAGGGGATAGATAGAGTGAACGTTCAAAGACTATTTCCTCGGGTGGATGGAGCTATTACAAGGGGGCATAACTATAGGATTCATGGTGGGAGATATAGGAAGGATATCAGAGGTAGGTTCTTTACGCAGAGAGTGGTTGGGGTGTGGAATGGACTGCCTGCAGTGATAGTGGAGTCAGACACTTTAGGAACATTTAAGCGGTTATTGGATAGGCACATGGAGCACACCAGGATGATAGGGAGTGGGATAGCTTGATCTTGGTTTCAGATAAAGCTCGGCACAACATTGTGGGCCGAAGGGCCTGTTCTATGCTGTACTGTTCTATGTTCTATGATTGGCTGCCTGTCAGTCCGCGCGATTAAACCGCTGACTGCGGGTTTGTTTTTCAAACCGTTTATTTTTTGAGTTGAGGCGGTCTCACAGTTTTCTGTCGCACCGTTTCACTGCCCGACGCCACCTTGCAGAGCTGCAGGAGCAGAGACGGAAAGCTCCTTCACACTCTCTGCACTGCCCGCCGCGCAGTTCGATTCACAAGGAGCTGAGTCTTCCTCCGTGGTCTCTGTGGCTTCACAACTCCCAATCGCACTCGCAGGATAGTCAGCGAGAGCTGCGCAGGTGCAGCTAAACTCACGCTGCAAAAAGCTTCTCGTTACAACTGTCTCCTTGTGGTCACAGAGCTGTGTGTGTGCCCGGGCAATGTGAGGACTCGCTCCCAGCTGCCATGTCTGGCTGCAGAACTGAAGGCCGTACTGAGGGAGTGCCGCGCTGAGGGAGCGCCGCACTGAGGGAGCGCCGCACTGTGGGAGCGCCGCACTGAGGGAGCGCTGCATTGAGGGAGCGCCGCACTGAGGGAGCGCTGCACTGAGGGAGCGCCGCACTGAGGGAGCGCTGCACTGAGGGAGCGCTGCATTGAGGGAGCGCCACACTGAGGGAGCGCTGCACTGAGGGAGTGCCGCTCTGAGGGAGCGCCGCAATGAGGGAGCGCTGCACTGAGGGAGCGCCGCACTGAGGGAGCGCCGCGCTGAGGGAGCGCCGCACTGAGGGAGCGCCGCACTGAGGGAGCGCTGCACTGAGGGAGCGCTGCATTGAGGGAGCGCCACACTGAGGGAGCGCTGCACTGAGGGAGTGCCGCACTGAGGGAGCGCCGCAATGAGGGAGCGCCGCAATGAGGGAGCACTGCACTGAGGGAGTGCCGCACTGAGGGAGCGTCGCACTGAGGGAGTGCCGCGCTGGGGGAGCGCTGCATTGAGGGAGCGCCGCACTGAGGGAGCGCCGCACTGAGCGAGCGCCGCACTGAGGGAGCGCTGCATTGAGGGAGCGCCGCACTGAGGGAGCGCCGCACTGAGGGAGCGCCGCACTGAGGGAGCGCCGCACTGAGGGAGCGCCGTACTGAGGGCATGCCGCACTGAGGGAGCGCCGCACTGGGGGAGCGCCGCACTGAGGGAGCGCCGCACTGGGGGCATGCCGCACTGAGGGAGCGCCGCACTGAGGGAGCGCCGCACTGAGGGAGTGCCGCACTGGGGGCATGCCGCACTGAGGGAGTGCCGCGCTGAGGGAGCGCTGCACTGAGGGAGCGCCACACTGAGGGAGTGCCGCACAGGGGGCATGCCGCACTGAGGGAGCGCCGCGCTGAGGGAGCGCCGCACTGAGGGAGCGCCGCACTGAGGGAGCGCCGCACTGAGGGAGCGCCGCACTGGGGGCATGCCGCACTGAGGGAGCGCCGCACTGAGGGAGCGCCGCACTGAGGGAGTGCCGCACTGGGGGCATGCCGCACTGAGGGAGTGCCGCGCTGAGGGAGCGCTGCACTGAGGGAGCGCCGCACTGAGGGAGCGCCGCACTGAGGGAGTGCCGCACTGGGGGCATGCCGCACTGAGGGAGTGCCGCGCTGAGGGAGCGCCGCACTGAGGGAGCGCCGCACTGAGGGAGCGTCGCACTGAGGGAGCGTCGCACTGAGGGAGTGCCGCACTGGGGGCATGCCGCACTGAGGGAGTGCCGCGCTGAGGGAGCGCTGCACTGAGGGAGCGCCGCACTGAGGGAGTGCCGCACTGGGGGAGTGCCGCGCTGAGGGAGCGCCGCACTGAGGGAGCGCCGCACTGAGGGAGCGCCGCACTGGGGGCATGCCGCACTGAGGGAGTGCCGCGCTGAGGGAGCGCCGCACTGAGGGAGTGCCGCGCTGAGGGAGCGCCGCACTGAGGGAGCGCCGCACTGAGGGAGCGCCGCACTGGGGGCATGCCGCACTGAGGGAGCGCCGCACTGAGGGAGTGCCGCGCTGAGGGAGCGCCGCAATGAGGGAGCGCCGCACTGAGGGAGCGCCGCACTGAGGGAGCGCCGCACTGGGGGCATGCCGCACTGAGGGAGCGCCGCACTGAGGGAGCGCCGCACTGAGGGAGCGCCGCACTGAGGGAAAGCCGCACTGAGGGCACTCCGCACTGAGGGAGTGCCGCACTGAGGGAGCGCCGCGCTGACGGAGCGCTGCACTGAGGGCACTCCGCACTGAGGGAGCGCCGCACTGAGGGAGTGCCGCACTGAGGGAGCGCCGCACTGAGGGGGCGCCGCACTGAGGGAGCGCCGCACTGAGGGAGCGCCGCACTGAGGGAGTGCCGCACTGAGGGAGCGCCGCACGGAGGGAGTGCCACACTGAGGGAGCGCCGCACGGAGGGAGTGCTGCACTGAGGGAGCGTGGCACTGAGGGAGCGTCGCACTGAGGAGGCGCCGCGCTGAGGGAGCGCTGCACTGAGGGAGCGACGCACTGAGGGAGTGCCACACTGAGGGCACACTGCACTGAGGGAGCGCCTCACAGAGGGAGCGCCGCACTGAGGGAGCGCCGCACTGAGGGAGCGCCGCACTGAGGGAGTGCCGCACTGAGGGAGCGCCGCACTGAGGGAGTGCCGCACTGAGGGAGTGCCGCACTGAGGGAGCGCCGCACTGAGGGAGTGCCGCACTGAGGGCACGCCGCACTGAGGGAGAGCCGCACTGAGGGAGCGCCGCACTGAGGGAATGCCGGACTGACGGAGCGCCGCACTGAGGGCACTCTGCACTGAGGGAGTGCTGCACTGAGGGAGCGCCGCACTGAGGGAGCGCCGCACTGAAGGAGCGTCGCACTGAGGGAGTGCCGCACTGAGGGAGCGCTGCACTGAGGGAGTGCTGCACTGAGGGAGCGCCGCACTGAGGGCACACCTCACTGAGGGAGCGCCGCACTGAGGGAGTGCTGCACTGAGGGAGCGCTGCACTGAGGGAGCGCCCACTGAGGGAGCGCCCACTGAGGGAGTGCTGCACTGAGGGAGTGCTGCACTGAGGGAGCGCCGCACTGAGGGAGCGCCCACTGAGGGAGTACTGCACTGAGAGAGCGCCGCACTGAGGGAGTGCTGCACTGAGGGAGCGCTGCACTGAGGGAGCGCTGCACTGAGGGAGTGCTGCACTGAGGGAGCGCTGCACTGAGGGAGTGCTGCACTGAGGGAGCGCTGCACTGAGGGAGCGCCGCACTGAGGGAGTGCTGCACTGAGGGAGCGCTGCACTGAGGGAGTGCTGCACTGAGGGAGCGCTGCACTGAGGGAGCGCCGCACTGAGGGAGTGCTGCACTGAGGGAGCGCTGCACTGAGGGAGCGCCCACTGAGGGAGCGCCCACTGAGGGAGTGCTGCACTGAGGGAGTGCTGCACTGAGGGAGCGCCGCACTGAGGGAGCGCCCACTGAGGGAGTACTGCACTGAGAGAGCGCCGCACTGAGGGAGCGCCGCACTGAGGGAGTGCTGCACTGAGGGAGCGCTGCACTGAAGGAGTGCTGCACTGAGGGAGTGCTGCACTGCGGGAGTACTGCACTGGGGGAGCGCCGCACTGAGGGAGCACTGCACTGAGGGAGTGTCGCACTGAGGGAGTGCTGCACTGAGGGAGCGCTGCACTGAGTGAGCGCTGCACTGAGGGAGCGCCTTTCTGAGGGAGTGCCGTGCGGAGGGAGTGCTGCACTGAGGGAGTGCTGCACTGCGGGAGCGCCTTGCTGAGGGAGTGCCGTGCGGAGGGAGTGCTGCACTGAGGGAGCGCCGCACTGAGGGAGCGCCGCACTGAGGGCACACCGCACTGAGGGAGCGCCGCACTGAGGGAGCACCGCACTGAGGGAGTGCTGCACTGAGGGAGCGCTGCACTGAGGGAGTGCCGCACTGAGGGAGCGCCGCACTGAGGGAGTGCCGCACTGAGGGAGCGCCGCACTGAGGGCGTGCCGCACTGAGAGAGTGCTGCACTGAGGGAGCGCTGCACTGAGGGAGTGCTGCAGTGAGAGAGTGCTGCACTGAGGGAGCGCCGCACTGAGGGAGCGCCGCACTGAGGGAGTGCCGAACTGAGGGAGCGCCGAACTGAGGGAGCGCTGCACTGAGGGAGCGCTGCACTGAGGGAGTGCCGCACAGAGGGAGCGCCGCACTGAGGGACGCCGCACTGAGGGAGCGCCGCGCTGTGGGCACACTGCACTGAGGGAGTACCGCGCTGAGGGAGTGTCGCACTGAGGGAGTGTTGCACTGAGGGAGCGCTGCACTGAGGGAGCGCTGCACTGAGGGAGGACCGCACTGAGGGAGGACCGCACTGAGGGAGGGCTGCACTGAGGGAGTGCTGCACTGAGGGAGCGCCGCACTGAGGGAGCGACGCACTGAGGGAGTGCTGCACTGAGGGAGCGCCGCACTGAGGGAGCGCCGCACTGAGGGAGCGCCCACTGAGGGAGCGCCGCACTGAGGGAGTGCCGCACTGAGGGAGTGCCGCACTGAGGGAGTGCCGCATTGAGGGAGTGCTGCACCGAGGGAGGACCGCACTGAGGGAGCGCCGCACTGAGGGTGTGCCGCACTGAGGGAGTGCCGCGCTGAGGGAGTGCTGCACTGAGGGCACACCGCACTGAGGGAGTGCCGCGCTGAGGGAGTGCCGCACTGAGGGTGTGCCGCACTGAGGGAGTGCCGCGCTGAGGGAGTGCCGCGCTGAGGGAGCACCGCCGCACTGAGGGAGTGCCGCACTGAGGGAGTGCCGCACTGAGGGAGTGCTGCACTGAGGGAGCGCCGCACTGAGGGAGCGCCGCACTGAGGGAGTGCAGCACTGAGGGAGCGCTGTACTGAGGGAGCGCTGTACTGAGGGAGCGCTGCACTGAGGGAGTGCCGCACTGAGGGAACACCACACTGAGGGAGTGCCGCACTGAGGGAGTGCCGCACTGAGGGCACACCGCACTGAGGGAGCGCCACACTGAGGGAGCGCCGCACTGAGGGAGTGCCGCACTGAGGGCACACCGCACTGAGGGAGCGCCGCACTGAGGGAGCGCCGCACTGAGGGAGCGCCGCACAGAGGGAGCGCCGCACTGAGGGAGCGCCGCACTGAGGGAGCGCCGCACTGAGGGAGCGCCGCACTGAGGGAGCGCCGCACTGAGGGAGCGCCGCACTGAGGGAGCGCCGCACTGAGGGAGTGCCGCACTGAGGGAGCGCCGCACTAAGGGAGTGCCGCACTGAGGGAGCGCCGCACTGAGGGAGCGCCGCACTGAGGGAGCGTCGCACTGAGGGAGCGCCGCACTGAGGGAGTGCCGCACTGAGGGAGCGCCGCACTGAGTTAGTGCCGCACTGACGGAGCGCCGCACTGAGGGCACTCCGCACTGAGGGAGCGCCGCACTGAGGGAGTGCCGCACTGACGGAGCGCCGCACTGAGGGCACTCCGCACTGAGGGAGTGCTGCACTGAGGGAGCGCCGCACTGAGGGAGCGCCGTACTGAGGGAGTGCCGCACTGAGGGAGCGCTGCACTGAGGGAGTACTGCACTGAGGGAGCGCCGCACTGAGGGCACACCTCACTGAGGGAGTGCCGCACTGAGGGAGTGCTGCACTGAGGGAGCGCTGCACTGAGGGAGCGCCCACTGAGGAAGCGCCCACTGAGGGAGCGCTGCACTGAGGGAGTACTGCACTGAGGGAGCGCCGCACTGAGGGCACACCTCACTGAGGGAGCGCCGCACTGAGGGAGTGCTGCACTGAGGGAGCGCTGCACTGAGGGAGCGCCCACTGAGGGAGCGCCCACTGAGGGAGTGCTGCACTGAGGGAGTGCTGCACTGAGGGAGCGCCGCACTGAGGGAGTGCTGCACTGAGGGAGCGCTGCACTGAGGGAGTGCTGCACTGAGGGAGCGCTGCACTGAGGGAGTGCTGCACTGAGGGAGTGCTGCACTGAGGGAGTGCTGCACTGAGGGAGCGCCGCACTGAGGGAGCGCCGCACTGAGGGAGTGCTGCACTGAGGGAGTGCTGCACTGAGGGAGCGCCGCACTGAGGGAGTGCTGCACTGAGGGAGCGCTGCACTGAGGGAGCGCCGCACTGAGGGAGTGCTGCACTGAGGGAGTGCTGCACTGAGGGAGCGCCGCACTGAAGGAGTGCTGCACTGAGGGAGCGCTGCACTGAGGGAGTGCTGCACTGAGGGAGCGCCGCACTGAAGGAGTGCTGCACTGAGGGAGTGCTGCACTGCGGGAGTACTGCACTGAGGGAGCGCCGCACTGAGGGAGCACTGCACTGAGGGAGTGTCGCACTGAGGGAGTGCTGCACTGAGGGAGCGCTGCACTGAGGGAGCGCCTTTCTGAGGGAGTGCCGTGCGGAGGGAGTGCCGCACTGAGGGAGCGCTGTACTGAGGGAGTGCCGCACTGAGGGAGTGTGTTGCTGAGGGAGCGCTGCACTGAGGGAGTGCCGCACTGAGGGAGTGCTGCACTGAGGGAGTGCCGCACTGAGGGAGTGTGTTGCTGAGGGAGTGCCGCACTGAGGGAGTGCCGCACTGAGGGAGCGCTGTACTGAGGGAGCGCTGCACTGAGGGAGTGCCGCACTGAGGGAGTGTGTTGCTGAGGGAGTGCCGCACTGAGGGAGTGCCGCACTGAGGGAGCGCTGTACTGAGGGAGCGCTGCACTGAGGGAGTGCCGCACTGAGGGAGTGCCGCACTGAGGGAGTGTGTTGCTGAGGGAGTGCCGCAGTGAGGGGGTGCTGCATTGCTGTGGGAGCTGTGTTTGGATCAGCCTGTCAGCTGAATGTGATTTGTACTGAATTCCATCCACACTGACTGTTTATACAACTGAGAGAACAGCTTCAGCGGTGTAAACTGACTGTCACAGTCTGTGAATGTCTCTCTCTGTCTCTCTCTCTCTCTGTGTCTCTCTCTTTGTCTCTCTCTCTCTCTCGGTCTCTGTCTCTCTCTCTGTCTCTCTCTCTCTCTGTGTCTCTCTCTTTGTCTCTCTCTCTCTGTGTCTCTCTCTGTGTCTCTCTCTCTGCCTCTCTGTCTCTGCCTCTCTGTCTCTGTCTCTCGCTCTCTGTCTCTCGCTCTCTGTCTCTCGCTCTCTGTCTCTCGCTCTCTGTCTCTCGCTCTCTGTCTCTCGCTCTCTGTCTCTCGCTCTCTGTCTCTCGCTCTCTGCGCTCTCTCTCTCTGTCTCTGTCTCTCGCTCTCTGTCTCTCGCTCTCTGTCTCTCGCTCTCTGTCTCTCGCTCTCTGTCTCTCGCTCTCTGTCTCTCGCTCTCTGTCTCTCGCTCTCTGTCTCTCTCTCTCTCTGTCTCTCTCTCTCTCTGTCTCTCTCTCTCTCTGTCTCTCTCTCTCTGTCTCTCGCTCTCTGTCTCTCTCTCTCTGTCTCTCTCTCTCTATCTTTCTCTCTCTCTCGCTGTCTCTCTCTTTCTGTCTCTGTCTCTCTGTCTCTGTCCGTCTCTGTCTCTCTCTCTCTCTCTCTGTCTCTCTCTGTCCCTGTCTCTCTGTCCATCTCTCTCTGTCTCTGTCTCTCTCTGTCTCTCTCTCTCTGTCTCTCTCTGTCTCTCTCTCTCTCTGTCTCTCTCTCTGTTTCTCTGTTAAGCCCCTGGATTATTTACTGGGTGAAGTTGCTCTCTGGGGCTCGGTTCCTTCCGCTGATTGGGCTGGGGGCTCGGGCTGGGGGGTGGGGGCCGGGCTGGGGGGTGGGGGCCGGGCTGGGGGTGGGGGCCGGGCTGGGGGGTGGGGGCCGGGCTGGGGGGTGGGGGCCGGGCTGGGGGCTCGGGCTGGGGGGTGGGGGCCGGGCTGGGGGGTGGGGTCCGGGCTGGGGGCTCGGGCTGGGGGGGTGGGGGCCGGGCTGGGGGCGCTGGGGCTGTGTCAGGAAGAACTACTTCTCCGTCTGCGGAAGAGGATGGCAGGAGTTCGTTCGCTGTCCTCATGATCACTCTCACACTGTCTCTGCAAGATTAACACACCAGAACATGTTAGTGCCACATGGAAATACAACGTAACATGTTAGTGTCACACAGACATATACTGTAACAAGTTAGTGTCACACAACTAACCACTGTAACACGTTAGCACTATACTGAAATACACCTTAACATGATACTGCCACATGTTACAGTGTGGTACTGACATGTTACAGCATGGCGATGACATGTCAGTGCCACGGCATAACATGCCAGTGCCACACTGTAACATGTCAATATCATGCCATAACATGTCAGTGCCACGCTGTAACATGTCAGTGCCACGCCATAACATGTCAGTGCCACGCTGTAACATGCCAGTGCCACGCTGTAACATGTCAATATCATGCCATAACATGTCAGTGCCACGCTGTAACATGTCAGTGGCACGCCATAACATGTCAGTGCCACGCTGTAACATGCCAGTGCCACACTGTAACATGTCAATATCATGCCATAACATGTCAGTGCCACGCTGTAACATGTCAGTGCCACGCCATAACATGTCAGTGCCACGCTGTAACATGTCAGTGCCACACTGTAACATGTCAGTGCCACATGGTAACATGTCAGTGCCACGCCATAACATGTCAGTGTCATGCCATAACATGTCAATACCACACCGTAACATGTTAACTCTACAGTAACATGCCGAAATGTGCAAGTACATGACATAATGTGCTTGAACCTTGTATTTCCTATTGGTCAGGAGTCAAAGTTCCACGGGTCAGGGGTTAAACTGGACAGGTGATTCTCTCTGACCCTTGTTGAGGGTCAGTGAAACCCATCCACACCCTCCAGGGGCCTGAATATTAACCAGCCGGACTTACAAACACGTCTTCATCATCCCAATGGCGCCGTCTCCCAGATCCCTTCATCAACTGGAAACGATTACAGGCTGAAACCATCCTGAACGAAACCTGGGAGAAAGAGAGAGATAGAGAGAGAGAGAGACACACAGAGAGAGAGACAGATAGGAGAGACAGAGAGAGAGACAGAGAGAGAGAGAGAGACAGAGAGAGAGAGAGAGAAAGAGAGACAGAGAGAGAGAGAGAGACAGAGAGAGAGAGAGAGACAGAGAGAGAGACAGAGAGAGACAGAGAGAGAGAGAGAGACAGAGAGAGAGAGAGACAGAGAGAGAGACAGAGAGAGAGAGTGACAGAGAGAGACAGAGAGAGAGAGAGAGAGACAGAGAGAGAAAGAGAGAGACACAGAGGGAGAGAGAGAGACAGAGAGAGACAGAGAGAAAGAGAGACAGAGAGAGAGAGTGACAGAGAGAGAGAGAGACAGAGAGAGACAGAGAGAGAGTGACAGAGAGAGAGAGAGACAGCGAGAGAGAGGGGGAGAGAGGGAGACAGAGAGAGAGAGGGGGAGAGAGGGAGACAGAGAGAGACAGAGAGAGAGAGACAGAGAGAGGGAGACAGAGAGAGAGAGAGACAGACAGAGAGAGAGAGAGAAAGAGAGAGAGAGACAGAGAGAGAGAGACAGAGAGAGACAGAGAGAGAGACAGAGTCAGAGTTGAGGGAGAGAGAAAAAAAT